>NW_018221298.1:176183-189661 GCF_001263595.1 Phalaenopsis equestris
AATGAGATAGGACTTTTCAACGAAATCAGACATAGAGGTGTGAAAGGGGAATAAGTCAAATTTGGAACATTTTAATGTGGAGTCCAAAGCAGGAAGAATTAGAGGATGTCATAGATCCGGAGGAGAACTTTGGTGACTTCCCAAGCTATCATAATATTTGGCTATAATATTTGGCTTCATAATATTTGGCTTCATTTTTGAGGAGAAATATATATGTGTTTCATCGTGTCAATTTTATTAGTTAAGGCTCACATTTATAAGAAACGATCACACAACTAGCCTGGAAGATGTGAGGATTTAAGTTGTGACAAATGATAACCTTGGAATCCTCAGACGAGTTACAGCTTATATTGTATAACAGGGCTATACAAAGGCCTAAAGATAAGGTGAGGATTTACATTGCATAAGCAAGCAACCTCGAAGTCCTTGGCTTCTTTGTTTAAGTCTAAGGAAGGAAGATTGGTTTAGTTGAGGAA
The DNA here is from genome assembly GCF_001263595.1 of Phalaenopsis equestris. NCBI lineage: Eukaryota > Viridiplantae > Streptophyta > Magnoliopsida > Asparagales > Orchidaceae > Phalaenopsis > Phalaenopsis equestris. Next base: position 176,660 of record NW_018221298.1, read on the forward strand.
GACAGGTTTTGCTATTGAAGATGGTCGTGCTGCCCAACATGCTAGCTCCAAGCTCCTTGCTATGACGAGTTTGAGTTTTCTAGTGTGTCAAGTTGTGATATCAAATCAGGTGGCCCTATGGTTGAAGTTCTTTAAATTTTATCGGGGCATGTTAAAGTTGGTTAGAGCGACACTGGTTAGGATCCTACGATTTCCTCGTTCCGGCACCACTATTTTCTATGTGATTCACTTAGCCAAATGAACTTACTAAGCTCAACTTAATGAGTTCCATAATTTCATTTAGACCGTCGGAAACCTCGTTAGCAACCGTAGGTTACCTCCTCCGAGGGATTCCCGATCATTCGATAGAGGCATCTTAATCTAGTTGCAATTGTAGTTTCGTATGATGTTTCTGATTGAATTTTGAGTTGTTTTATATTTTGAATGTTGTGGGGGTGATTTTTATCTTGGTTGATTTTAGTTTTGTTGATTTTATTTTATCTTGGTTGATTTTAGTTTTTGTTTTGGTTTCGATTTTATGGCTATCCTGATAATTTTAGTATTCATGCAGGGTGACATCGTTGTTTAGCATGCAAATTTGTGTAAGCATAAAAGTATGGCATAAAAGTACAAGAAGGACAACGCTGAAAACTGTAGTAAGAAAAGTAAAAAAACTGAAACAACTAAAAATGTACCTGGTTAATTCTGGCGAAACTACAAAACAAATTACAATTACATAACATAAAGGGATTAAATAAATATTTGCAGATTATAAAAAAAAAGTTAAATGATAAGCATATGAAAATTTAAAGTGGGATATATGATTTTAATTTGGGGTTAGGCTCAGACTAGACTTCTTTTTTTTTTTGATCCCCCAGAACTCTCTCACTGCCTGGTGGAAAATCCTGAGTTCTTTTAAACTTATTATGTTGCTTGATAATGAATCCTATAAAACACCTAATGCACAACAAACATTGATGTCTCAATTATCCCTAAGAATAAGTTAATTATCATCTGCAATTTAATTTTGAAAATTATGTGGGTGAAGACTCTTAAGAGGCAATTCAGTGTTATTGGAACACTTAATCAAATTTTAGTTATAATTGGGCTTGTAGTGTTTGAAATATGTTTTAATTTTTGTGTTTTTTTTAGTAATCCTCATTTAATCAGTCTTGATTTAACTTAGATTATTACTAAGCCCTTAAGATCTAGGTGAGTGTCTTCATTAGTTTTGAAACGGTTAAGCTTTAGGTGGTCATTGATTCTTATTTGAATTTCGATTTATTATTTGAGGTCATGATTCATGATTCGAGTTTCATTTGAAAATCAAATAGAGGTATTAAATTGATTAATTACTGACTTCAAAAGTTATACCTCGAAGTCCTAAGTTCATTTTATTTTAATAAACGTCCAAATTTTAATAATTTAGAAATTTATTAACTTATCCTTTTAATTAAGAATGTGAGGTTGGTTTCTACCAATTATTTAATCAATCTTGATTTAACATAGATTATTACTAAGCCCTTGTGTTTCAAACATCTAAATTAAGATCAGAGGTTGCCCATTTCCCACCTTGAATTAAGCCTAAATGTAATTAAGCCTAAAGAATTAAGCCTAAATGTTAATTAAGGCTAAATTTCCAAAATTACACATTTGCCCTTAAGGCTCTAACACTTCATAACTCATCAAATTTAATCTAAATGACTTTGAAATATTTATCCTACCTCATTCATGGGTCAATTAAGACATGAGAGGAGAAAATGTGATTTTTGAAAATTTACTTTAATTTATAAATTTTTTTTCATGCAAAAATAGGATTTTTCAAAGAAAATTTCTAACTTGACCAAGGTAAATCTTAATCCCTTGAAATTATTATTAGAGGTAGACCTAGACCAAAGAAGCCTTTGGACCATAGTTCATGATATTTATGATATTTTGAATTTTATTTGAATTTTAAGAATTATTTTAAGTTATGGGGTATTTATTAAATATAAAATATTTTGAATGGGGAAAATTAAGTTTAGTATTTTTGAAAAATCTTCGTGAGGTCAAATAACTCAGAGAAGAAAATTTTATATTTTTCTAAGTTTTATTTGAATTATGGGAATTATTTTAGAGAAAATCCATTTTTAGCCTTTAAAAATTATTTTTAAGCTTTAAAATCCAGTATCTTTGTTTAGAAAAATTGTCCTAATTGATCCTAAGTGATTAGGAAGCAAATTAGGACATTTTGATGAATTTTATTATTTTTTTGATTTTTATGGTTTTTTTAAATTATTTTAAATATTCAAAATGGGCTCCAAAATCAAGTTTTTATTTTAAACTCTATTTTATTTTTAGAAAATACCCCTAATCACAGAGAACTTAAAAAATAAGTTTTTATAAAATTTTGATTCATATTTTGATTATTTAAAAATCATTTAAGTGCCAAAAAAGATAATTAACTTAAAAAATTAATTTAGGCCAAAAAATTAATTTAGGCCTAATTTAGCAAATGAACTGAAAATGCTTTGGAATTTTTATGGTTAGTTTTCTGGATCCTAAACAATTGTGGAGATGAAAAATTAAGTCCTTTCTTAGTTTGTATTTTTTTAAATTAATTATCTTAGTGATTTAGATCTTGTAAAGATTAGGTGTATTTTGAATGACTTGGCTCATGAGAGATTTTTCTAAAGGTTCTCTAGTCATCATAAACCTTCCAAAATTTTCTTGGATTTTTTAAGCAACATGCTAATTTCCATGATTAATTTAAGCAAATAATGCATATAAACTTAAAAAATATGGATCTCTGTCTTTTAGGGACCTCCTCTGACTTTGGAAAAATCAGGGAATGTTTTCTAAGAGAGAGACAACAAAATATTAAAATTTCAAGCCATGATGATATTACTACATGCATGGAGAATTAACACATTCAAAACAGTGTTTAATTAATTAAAAATAAAATATGCATCACATGGACTTAAAATTATTTTCACATTATTCTTCTCTATTCACTGAGCAAGAGGGTATTTTTATTTTATTTTTATGATTTTTCTACACCAAGATATGAATTTTTAAAGTTAGGTATTATTTTCTGATTTTTTAAATTCCTTATTTATCTATTTAAACGCGCGGCGCTAACTGGATGCTAGGCAGCTATGAAGACACGCATGGCATGCTCTGGTTGGATGCCGTCATCCACGTAGCCGCTAACTCGGCTCGCGGTTCATGTAAGGAAACATTGTTCGGCTTGGTCTCCTCTGTCCATCTGATACACCCGCGATCGGACGGTTCCTCGTCATCATTCCTGATAGAGTGCTCCCGTGACCGTCCACACAAAAACCCTAAGATCTTAGCTTAGACTCAACCAAATCACCTTGGGTTTGATCCTATCAACTCGTCTAAGTGAGACGAACATATTCATACGGTAATCATGCAATTAAATTAAGCCTAATCAAATGTAGAATCCAAATAGGCTTAATAGGCTTCAAATGGAGAATCCAAATAGGCTCGGGAGGAGGAGAGGTTCAATACCTTGGCTCTGAGAAGGGAAGCTTCGATCAGAGGTCTTCGGCATGTTTGTTGGGGTTCAAAGAAGCTAGGGATTAAGCCTCTTGCTATGGTGAAATGCCTAGACCCAAATTTGACCAAGACCGATTTCAGGTGTTGATCAAAGTCTATACTAGGAGCTCTATAGAAGGGGGATTTAATGGGGCTTTGGCTTCTTTCAATGTTGTGAAGGTGTGGGTGGGTTTAATTTGAGTTTGGTGGAGTTTAGAGGTGTGGAGAGCTATGTCTTGTCTACGACAAGGTTTTGAGCTAAAAAATTGAGCTCCGGTAAGGGGATTCAGGGCAATGTGGTGGCTGGGCTGTACTCAGGAGGTCTCTCAGCTAAGGAGGTCTCAAAGAGGCTTTGGGATCAATTTCAAAGAGTCTTTGGGATCAATTTGGGGAAGTCTCTAAGAGGATTTTTTGGCTCTCTCTCCACGGCCGTGGAGGGGAGCATTTTATAAAAATGGCCTTAAGCTTGTTGCCATGTCCAATTGGGGGGGGGGGGAGGTGAAAGGGGGTGCCTGGGGGGAGGGCATAGAGGCTCCAACATTTAATTTGGATGAGGTGGCCTCTAGGTATAAATTGGGTTTAATCTCATGGGAGTGGCTCTCGGTTTGGCCATTTTCCAGCCACTATGCTGACTGCCCAGCCAGAGGGAGGTGCCTAGGAGCTCTGGGAACCCAGGAGAATATGCCACAACAATTTAATGTGTTTAAGCTTTGTTTTGGCAAAAATATCCTAAGCTTAAGCAAATATGGAACGAAATCCATTAACTTAGGGGACCTTTGGTCCATGGCTTAATTTAGGTGGTTTTAAGAGGTTTAGGCTGGCCACTAGGGCCCAACTAATGGTTGTGGAGTCATTAATTTGGTGACTTTGGGGTAATTAGGCCATCTTTAGTGCATGGGTTCAATGTGGTTTCAACTGATCAAATCTTCGGTTTGGGCTAGGCTAGCCAGGCTAGCCATGTCAATTTGCAAAATTGATTGATTAAAATTGTGTAGATGATTGTTATGAAGATTTTTGGTGAAGGGTTGAAGTGATTTTTAGTTCAATTAGTGGGTCAATTTGAGGTATTTTTGAAATTTGGTCAATTTGGGCATGTTGGGTTAGACATGGGTCTAGGTTAGGCTAGCCTTGGGCTAAGTCCAAAGGGCTATAGGCTAGCCTTGGGCTAAGTCCAAATTTAATGTTCCACATGATCAAGGGAGATGTTGTGAAGATTTTTCATGAAGTCATAGAGTGGAAATGGGGTTAAGGCCCTCAATTTGGTGAAGTTTGGGGACATGACTAATTTAAGGCAAAATTGGGGATTTTTGGACTTAAGTTGAAATTAAATGAAATTGAGGCCTCACCAAGGCCAATTGAAGGTCAAGTTTGATGTATGGGAATATTATGAAGGTTTTTCAACATAAATTATGGCAAATGGAGTAGGCCATGGGTTCAATTTGGTGGAACCAAGTCATATGGCCAAAATTGGATTTTTGGTTTAGCTCAAAATTAGGTTTAAATCATGGACCAATTAGGTTGGAGTTGGTCTAGATTGGTCACATCAAGAGTGGATTTGAGTTTAGAATTAAAACTAGGGGAAGTTGAGACCAATTGGATAGACATTTGAGGTAGGTTTGGGAAAAAATGGGGCTTTAAAGGGCAATTTGGGAGTTTTAGTCAAAAGTGGTCAAATTGACCAAAATGGGTCATGTGGTAGTTGAGGAAAATGAAATTGGGAATATTTGGGAATTTTTGGATTTTTTTTTGGGATTTTGGGCTCAAGAGGGGTATTTTGGTAATTTGGCCAATTTTCAGTGATTTTGGGTAGTTTGGGTGTTTTCAAGGTGTTTGAAATGATTTTTGAACCAATTCGGGTACTTTGGGTAAATTTGAAAATTTTGGCCAATTTGGGGTCCCAAAGGTATCTAGGTAATTTGGGGGAATTTAGGGGCAAAAGGATAGGTTGGGTATCTTGGTAGCGTTGGAGTGCCAACCACCATGAATAAGCAATGGACAATTGGAAACCCCATTTCGGGTCCTCCATGTAGTGATCTTAGCCAAACCCTAGCATAGGGCTAATGGGTTTAGGGGACCACCTACATGAGTCTCCCGTAAGTATCAAGGGACCAAAGTCAGGAAATTCTGGGTTTAGGGTAGTGAGTGATTGTGAGTGCCTTAAGCCCAAGAACAACACCTAAGGTCAACCCTAAGGTTCAACAGTCCTAAGGATGACTCATCTTAAGTTCCCCCATAATGACCCCCACCTACTAAGTGCTAGAGTTAGGACCAATATGTGAAACTTCAAGTTGAGTAAAGAAGTGTGTAGGATTTCTAAGGATGAGTATTCCTTGTCTATTTTGTCTAGTTTTTTCTAGTTTTCTAGGAATAGTCAACAGGAAAGTCCTATGGCTAAACCTTACGCTACTAAAGAGAGAAACTAAACCTCAACCAAAAGTGAGGTCAACAGTCACCCTAGAAATATTCAATTATACACCCAACAAAGTATATTTTCCTATTTATTTGCACTTAATTCTATGAACGAAGTACTCCTTCATGGACTTAAATGTGATTCTCACTCTGTTTTAGAACTCATACTCCATTTCCTGGATCATATGTTCCATAACATATTTTAACAATTCAATTGGCCAAATTGAAAAGTAAATTAAGAGCGGAGTTGAAAAACCACACAACTATTTTAAATTTTAAAATTGGCAAATCCACGTTATCTCTTCATTTCACCGTATCTTAGAGTAGGGAGAAAGATAAAGGAATCTACTCAGACTTCATGAGAAAGATACAACAAAACACAAATTTTATATATAAAAGAGATTTCATACAACTATATCAAACAAATAACACTTATCTTAAACTCTTTCTCAAAGCAAATCCTTTGTAGTCTCTTTTAGGAAAAGTAGGAGGAAGAAATCTCTCAGTTATTTTCCTCTCCAACACTTCTTAGAGAAGAATTCACACTTAAACTCACCACAAAAACTCAAAACTATAAAACAATAACTAACTAGTGGTGTGAAGTGGCGTGGAATTTAGGTGTGTGAAGAGGAAAAATGAAATGAGTGGAAGAAGTTGAAATGGTGCAGGGGGTTTCTGATCAAATTTCAGCCCTAAATAAAGCCTAGGTCGGTTCTTTAATAGGTGCATCCAACAACTCTTTAAAAAGCATCCAAAATCATCGAATCTTCTAGAAACAGGGCTTCCACCGACATAAGCATCGTCGGCGCCGGTGCTCCACTATTTAATTCCTAAGGGTCTATCAAATGACACCACCGGTGCCCAGCCTGGTGCCGTTGGCGCTGAACAAATTTTTAACTTCTCCAATTTGACTCAAAATTTCATCCTTTATTCTTCCTTTTTGCTCCAAGTCCTCAAAATTAACAACCTGCAATAAAACATAAAAAAAATACCTTCCATTAAAGTACAATATCACCAAAATGGGTATAAAATATGTGTCTAAAAATGCATATATTTTTTTGTGTATCAATGAACAATTAAATAATATTGATGAAATAAATATATTGTGGTATGCCGATATGGTAAATTATATTGTAAGTGATTTTTTACCACCTTATATTAAGAATCAACAATTAAAGAAATTTATATACGATTCAAAATTCTATTTTTGGGATGACCCATATTTTGATAAATAATGTAAAGGTCTAATTATTAGAAGGTGTGTGCCTTATGAAGAAAGTCAACAAATAATTGAAATATGTCATGATATGTCATGATTATGAATTGATTATGAATTTGGAGGACATTTTGGAACAGATAGAACTACATATAAAATTTTGCAAGCTAAATTTTATTGGCCTACTACTTTTAGAGATGTTAATGAATATATTAAAATATGTGATCGATGTCAGCGAGTGGGAAATATTTCTAAAAGAAAAGAAATGCCTCTAAATTAAACATTGGAAGTTGAAATTTTTGATGTGTGGGGATTAGATTTTTAGGGACCATTTATGCCTTCATTTGGAAACTTATATATATTACTTGCTATAGATTATATGTCTAAATGGATAAAGTTGTTGATGTACCTAAATATGATGCTCAAAATGTTTCTAAGTTTTTAAATAAAAATATTTTTACAAGATATCGAGAGTAATTATTACTGATGGAGGATCCCATTTTAGGAATAAGAGAATCGAGAAGTTTATTAAGAAATATGATATTATGCATAGATTCTCTACTGCCTATCATCCTCAGACCAGCAGTCTAGCAGAAATATCAAATTGTGAAATAAAATGAATTTTAGAAAAAGTTGTAAATCCCTATAAATTGGATTATTCTGTTAGATTAGATACTGCATTATGGGCATGCGAAATTGCGTATAAGACTCTTATAGGAATGTCCCCATATAGACTTTGAAAAAACATGTCACTTACTAGTAGAGTTAGAGCATAAAACATTTTGAGCTTTTAAGAATTTAATTTTAATTTAAATGATGCTGGTGAGAAAAGATTATTGCAACTCAATGAACTTGAGGAGATTAGAAATGAAGCAAATGCTAATGCAAAAATCTAAAAAGAGAAAATAAAAATATGACATGATCGAAAGATTATTAAGAAGAGGTTTGAACCTGAACAAGAAGTTTTATTATATAATACAAGATTGAGATTATTTCTAAGAAAATTGAAATCCAAATGGTTAGGACCATTTAAAGTGATTAAAGTCTATCATTATGGAACTGTTGTTGTTAACGATCATAAAACTAGAAAGATTTTTAAAGTTAATGGGCATTGAATGAAACATTATTATGAAAGACATAAATCATAATTTAAAGAAGTTTTGATGTTAAGTCATCCTAACTAAACAATGATACGTCGGGCAGATGACGTTAAACCAAGCGCTTTGTGGGAGGCAACCCATATATAAATCTATATATTACTATATTGTTTAATAAGTGTATTTATCTATTAGAAAATAATAATATTTTTAATTCCTACACAATTTTATATGTAAAAAATTAAGAGAAATATTGATATTGTAGGAAAATTTGGAATCGAATTGAACAAGAAAAAAAGATGCAATTTTGGCCTCTAACACCGACGGTGCCATAATGGACGGTGCCCACCTAATGGACCATGGCACCGAAAGTGCTATCGGGATCGCCGACGGCATCCCGAACAGTTTTGTACGTGTAGAGTGAATTCGGTGGACTTTGGCGAGATTTTGCTCTTAAATAACCTCCGAGAGGTGTTTTTAAAGGTCTAAAAACTTCTTTGCATGCCCAAAAACTTCCTAATTTTGAATTTCATGGCTTTTAATTCCCGAAATACTTCATGGTATGGAGTTTTTAATAGAACAAAGTTGATCAGTTTTGACTTGTAGAGATTATACAACAAATTCATTACAAAAAAGAGACTTATCAAGGATAAAGGCTTTTTTAATCATGGATTGAGTAATCCAAGTTCACAGATTAAGAAAATCATTATACAGAGGCATTAGGAAACAGAGGCATTGGGAAATTCTGTGCTACACTACCGCTGCAGTTGTTGTACTGGTGGTATAGAAATTATATGCTCAATATGCTAACTTACATTGAATCACCCAAGGAGTTGTCTTCGTTTGAGGTAAGGCTGCATCATTTACTCTGGCTCAAATTAATGATTTGTATATGATACAAAAAGTTTCAATCTATCATTATACAAATATTATCCCAACGAGAGATATGATGCAAGATGTACACCAATTTTTGACAGATGAAAATGATAATTGGGAAATCAGAGAAGAGGGATATGTTAGTTTCTCTGCTTCACTGCTTAATCCAATATCAAAATAAAACATTTCTTCATATCTGCAGAATTACAAGAGAAGGTGTCATTTTAAACTATTACATTCAAATGGAAATACACATTGATGTGGGGTCAATTATGTTCAAATCTGTTATGGGTATTACTATGAATGGGCAAATATATGGATTGGGGCATCCTTTTATAATTTTCCTACTTTGTAGTCAATCTCATGTTTGATATAAAAGTTGAGAGAAAGTTTTATTACCTTAGGAGCCCATGATTTTTATTGATGAAAATTATATTGAGAATGAAAATGAATCATTAGATATTATTTTGGATCATTCATCACATGCTTCAACACCATTGACGCCACAAATAGTTTAGTTGGAAGTTCAATAGCTTTTCACTTGTTGCGGAGAAAAAAATGAAGAAAATAGAAAGAGAACTTTAGAGTATTACTAATTTAATAAAATATCTTAACTACCTCTTTTATCACCTAGATTGGATGATGAATAAGAACTTTGATCATAATGGAACAATTGAATCAAGATTGGTGCAGATGTTCAAGAAAAATGGATGGATCGATGAAAATATGATTGATCAATTCCAATACCGATCCTTCTACAATTTGTATGTCCATTACAAGTCTATGGGAGATATTAGAGGAGGAGAAAGTACTTAAGATGAGGCAAAATAATTGAAGAAGTAAATAATTGAAGAGCAAAATAATTGAAGAAGTTAGATTCTCTACTATTTTAAAATACTTATGTATTTAATGTAATTGCATGGATTTGATTTACTTTACTTTGGTTTAGAACTCTATTGACTTTGACTGTGTATAGTTTAGTGTCAGTGTTCTAATTTTGTGGCTTGATTTTGACACTGAATTATAATTTAGTTTGCTTTAAGGATGTTAAAGTACGATTACAAAAATGTATTTGTAAAAAGTGTATTTTCATATATAAAAGTTAGTTTGGTGCTGTTTGTGAAAATGCTTATTTGTAAATTATTTTTAGATGAAAATTAGTGGTCAAAAAGACTAAATAGACTTTGGAGTAAATTGAAAGAAAATTGAAATTTACGAAAATAGAAAAATGAAATTTCTGACCACTGGCACCGATAGTGCCAGCACGAACGCCGACAGCGTCTTCGACCCGAACTGACCTAAACACCCTTAAAAATTTACGATTTGCACAGTAAAGCACCATTTTTCCCATTTGAGTCACCTTCAACCTCCCATTTTTGCACCTAGAGCTTGCTATTGCTCGAATTTGAGGCAATTTTAAGGTAAACAAGTTTGGATTTCATCTTCTCTAGGTAAGAGCTATAATTTGAACTTAATTTTTTTGATTTTCACCAAGAATTTTTCTTACATTACCATAATCCAAAATTTTGAAATTTTTTTCAAAGATTTCAAAAAAATCCTTTGGTGACGAACTCTTACTTAGTAGATTTAAGTTTAAAACGTTCCACATTGTGATTTTCAGAATTTTTGGGAATTTATTTGGATTTTATCAAATTTTCTTAAATTTACCATGGCACCAAGAATGAGCAAAGGAACGAGAAAGGTGGATTTTGATGATCAAAAGTTTGTCAATGACAAGGCCAACATTTGCTTCAATAATCTACTTACAACTAAAAAAGTAATTCTGGACCGAGGATTTAAGAATTCGGGTGGAGAAGTTGAAAGAATAATTAATGCTCGATAATGGGAAAATTTTTATTACTTTACTGCAGAGGTTATTATTGGTGTAGTGATAGAGTTCTATGCCAATTTTAAGAAGACTTCTGAAGAATATGTGTTTGTTCGTGGGAAAATGATGAAGTTTACTCCAAGCAAAGTGACAAAATTTTATCAGTTAGACGATGTGTATAGCTGCCAGTACAAATCATTTTCTACTACAAATGAGGCTTTGGATGAAGTTATATCTTTTCTTATTGATGGAAGAGGAGCCTAGAAAGTGAAGAATGGTGTTAAGGTAAACTTTCCTCTTTCTATGTTAAATGTAGTATCTAAGGCCTGACACTTCTTTATTTCTAGAAAAATGAAAACAACAAAACATCATAGTGATGTTACAAAGGATAGATCCATCTTGAACTTCTGTATCCAGCAGATGAGAAAGATAGATGTTGGCTCTATTATTTATAGAAACACTTAATCTATTACTTTTGGAGAGACTACTGGTGGTTTAGCACACCCTGCCTTCATCTTCACATTATGTGAACATGCCGGAGTTGATTTTAGAGTGGATGAGGAGAGGATTGACCCTATTAAACCTATTGGGCCTACTAATTTAAAAACTTATGAATCTCATGTTGGATGGAGATGTGGAAGTAGGACCAGGGATATTCCTTCTACTTCAAGTACTACTTCTACTACCCTTACTATCCAAGAACTTATGGAGCAGATGATGATCCAACAGGGAGATATCTTGAGAATGGAAAGTAGAATGAAAAACATTGAGGTCAGAAATGTACACAATGATGATTTGACATGACAGAAGTTTGAATATGATGCTACTTATGATGATGCAATGGTTAGATACATGAGGGGTGATCACTCAGTTCAGTTTCCTACTCACTCTGTTTTTACCCCATATCAACAACAAAAACAAAATTTGGATAAAATTTGGATATGGAAGAAGAAGAATAAGATGATGATGATCGGTGATGCTTTTGTTAGATTATTGTTTAGTTTATATTTGGTTGTACTTTATTGTTGAAACTGTTTGTTTTTAGATGTATAAAACTTTATTTTAAATGTTATGTTGAATTGTAAACAATAAAATGACAAAGTTGTAGAAAATCATTTTAGTACTTTTTTTTAGTTATTAGTACATTATTAGATGTATTTATAGTAACTCTTTCTTAGCAAATTTTTATATGCATTATGTGTTATTTAATGTTTTAAGTCTTGTAGCTTTTCATATTAGCATCTGCAATATTTCAGAGTTAAGTTTCAAATCAGAAACTTGAACTTGTATGTCTTTTCATTATGAATTAAATGTTTTATTTCACCCTTTATTTTTCAATTTTTCTTGCAAAATCTTTTAAAAATTTAAGTTTGGTGGGGGAATAAAAATTCCTTTTTAGAGAAAAGAAACTTAATTTTACTTGTCCTCAATTAGCTATATTTTAAAATTTAACATGATCTTTGGTATTACAGGGCAACTTGAGATAACTATATTTGTTTTTCTAAATAAATAGTAAACATAAGTTAAAATTTTCAATAATAAAGATTAATTTTAAAGATTAAGATATTTGATTTGATAGAATAAGGATATGTTTTTCTATTTTAAGTAAAGGAATTTGTATTTATGAAATATTAAGAATCTTAGAAATTCATGTAAGAAGAAAAGAATAAACTTTATGAAAAATCTTTAAGGCTAATATAAATTTATAAAGTGAAGGAATATGAAAAGTTTTTAACTATGAAAAAAAGTTTTTAACTTTAAGAAGAGGATAGTGAAGTTCAAAATCATTAAAGGCTATCCAGATATAGTAATCCTGACATAAAAAAAAGAAAGAGAAAAGAAAAGAAAAGAAAAAGGATTAAAAATGATCCTCAAAAAGAGAAGAAAAAGAAAAGAAAAGAAAAGAAAAAAATGTGAGGGGAAATTTGAGGAGAGCCTAATTAAAAATTGGTTTCACTTGAATCAACTTAAGGAAGGAGACTTGGATACATTTTATAAACTTATATTTCAGTATTAGCATATTTACTAGTAAAGTTTCATGAAGTTCTTTTTCATAT
>NW_018221298.1:189706-203122 GCF_001263595.1 Phalaenopsis equestris
TAATTTTGAATATTCTAAGTGGCTTTAATATAAATAATTTGCAATTTTTCTCGAAAAGAATAGAGAATCAGAAATCTTAGACTTGACTGCTAGATATTGGAGTTATTTTACATTTTTCTTGAGTTATTTTACATTTTTCTTAAGTTATACTGTTGTATTTAGTAGACTAAAAAATGGAAATCTAGAAGTTAAAATCTTTGTCATGAGTCATAATTTTAGGTAGTAAAGGAGTTAATTGAGGACAAGTAAAATTTAAGTTTGGGGGATTTATGTACACAAAAAATATATGCATTTTTAGACTCATATTTTATACTCATTTTTGGTGATATTGCATTTTAATGGAAGGTGTTTTTTATATTTTATTGCAGGTTATTAATTTTTAAGACTTGGAGCAAAAAGGAAGCAAAAAGGAAGAAATATAGAGTCAAAATGAAGAATTTCAAAAATTGTTCCACGCTGACGGCGCCAGATTGGGTGCCGACGATGCCTTTTGATAGAGAAAACAAATTTAATTAGATGGCCACTGTCACCGACAGTGCCAGAGTTGGAGTTGATGGCGCCAATGTCTGTGCAGACCCTGTTTCTAGTAGATTTGAGGAATTTGGACACTTTTTGAAGAGTTTTTGGATGCACCTATTGAAGCCAAAATTGATTAGAAAAACCCCCTTCCATTGCATCTCTTTGACTCCTCCTTGCCACTTTACATCATTCCATGCCATTCCACACCATTAGTCATTTTATTTTATTTATAGTTTTGAGTTTTTGTGGTTAATTTAAGTGTGAATTACTCTCTAATAAGTGTTGAAGAGGGAGAGACATGAGAGATTTCTTCTTCTTACATTTCTTAATAGAGGCTACAAAGGATTTGCTTTGAGATTTGCTTTGAGAAAAAGTTTGCTTTGAGAAAAAGTTTTAGATAAGTGTTATTTGTTTATTATTAATGTATGAACTTTTTTTTAATATATGAACTTTGTGTTTTATTGTATCTTTCTTATGAAGTCTGAGTAGCTTCATTTATCTTTCTCTTTACTCTGAGATATGGTGAAATGAAGACTTAATTTAGATGTGCCAATGTTAAAATTCAAAATAAATTTTGGTGGTTTTTCAACTCCACCTTAATTTACTTTTTAATCTAGCTAATTAAATTATTAAAATATGTTGTGAAACATATAATCCGGGAAATAGAGTATGAATTCTATAACAGAGTGAGAATTACATTTATGTCCATGAAGGAGTATTTAGTTCATAGAATTAAGTGCAAATAAATTGTGAAATATACATTGTTGGGTGTATAATTGAAGATTTCTAGGGTGACAGACTAAAAATCCCTAATTCGATCTTAGTTTTTAAGAACTAAACTGAGAGTTAGCCTTCAAGGGAAGGGAAGTGGGAGCTCTGGAGTGGGAGTTAGTATCCTCCTAGCCTAGCCACGGATTTAGGGACTAAACCTAAGATTAGCCAATGATTCCTTCAAGGGAAGGGAAGTGGGAGCTCTGGAGTGGGAGTTAGTATCCTCCTAGCCTAGCCACAGATTTAGGGACTAAAACTAAGATTAGCCAATGATTTTCTATAAAACTGAATCAGGGTAGAGAATTAAAATTGCTCATATCTGGAACAATACATATTTAAACCATTTATCTCATCTTATTTCACCAAAAACTCATTGTAGTGAGAATGATACTTTTTCATATAAGAAAACTTCATCACATAAACATAGTTTAGTAGTTACTATTTTTAAACTCTGCATTTAAGTACTCTGCATTCAAATTCTGATTGTAGTTAATAATTTAGTTTTGATAGTATTTAAAATATTCAAAATTAGTGACAGTGATTTCATTGTATTTCTGTGAATTTCCTTGTCAATTTATCATCTCAAATTTAAACCTTCCTCATGGGATCGATATCTGGGACTTAAATAGAAAATCTTATATTACGTGATAACGATACGTATACTTGCATATAATCTCAGCATTAAGTGCTTAACGTTATGATTCATAAAATACAACATTATGATTTTTGGCACTGTTATGAGGCATAGTCAACTTTATAAATTTTACACAAGTATATTCAATCAGGATCACTATAGTGAGCAATGCTTAGTCACAATGAATTTAAATACCTTAGAGGTTATTTAATTAAATAAAAATCCATTACTCAACAAATAATTATTCTCCTTTGTTCACTAAGCAAGAGAGTATTTTTATTTTATTTTTATGATTTTACTATGAAAATAAAGGAATTTTCAAAAATATGGCATTTAAATAATTTTAGAAAATCTAAATTTGTCTACTTAAACCACTCAGCGCCACCTCATCCTAGTCCTATCTGAGTTTTCCACATGGTGCTCTACCATTTGACAATGCCAGCCACCTCAGTGCCATGCGTACCGCTGTTCATGTACCATCTTCTTGTCCGACTCCATCATGACCATACATTGAATAAACACAAAAACGGACGGAATCCGTTCATCGTCCCAAATCTCCATAACTCGAGAGCCGTTAAACTTCAAACTTTATAAAACTCTTTTGTTACTTAACCAAATTTTTTGGGTTTTTTTCCTACACCTTCATCTACTTAAGACAAACCTATCTATACTGTTGATCAAACATGAAATGCAGTAGATACGTATGGAGAATCAATTTAAGCTCGGCTTAGGGTAAGAGCTCAATACCTTTGTTTGAATGGGGAGGCCTCAATCAGATGGTTGTAGCAACTTCAAATGAGTCCAACAAACCATCAGATGAAGTCTTAGGTTGTGGTGAATTGTCTGGGTACGATTTTGATCAACGCCAATTTCAGGAGTTGGTCTAGAGCTAAGTTGGAGGCTCTTTGTGATGAGGCTTTTGTGGGGAATCACCTTCTCTCACACAGGGGATGGTGTGTGCAAAATTAATTGGAATTTGGTTCAGTGTGGAGCTGAGAAAAAATCTGTCCTAGTTTTCCCTAAATTTTGAACTCAAAATTGAGCTCTCACAGGGGAATCTAGAGGGGGAAAATGGTGTGCATGAACTTAAGAATTCTTGGTGAGTGTCTGGAAGCATATGGATAGAGTCTCCTCAAGGAAATTGGTTAGTTCATAATTTGGCCATGGAGGAGGTGGTTTAAATAAAAGAGTCTGGGTTGGAGTTCAGGGCCAACTAATGGGTGCAATCAGTAGCTTATGTGGAGGGCTGCAAAGTGCCAAAGACCAATCAGAGCTGACCAGCTTGGATGGGTGTAGTTGGGTTTGGATTAAGGCGTGGGGTGTCTCGATTTTAGCTCTTCTGGCAGTTAGGGTGGCTGTTCAGGGCAGGAGAGGTGCTCATGTGGCTCATGAACCTCACGAGAATCTGTCACAACAATTAATTAGAGTTTGTGATGGGTTTCGGCAAAGATACCCTTGGTTTAAGCATTTTAGGAAAGGAATCCCTTAATTTAGGGGACTTTTAGCCCATGGTTCACATAGGGTGGGCTAGATGAATTTAGCCTAGTCACTATAGTCCACTTGGTAGCTGTAGTGGTCTTAGGTTGACAAGTTTGGTTAGTCAATTTTGGTGCATGGGTTTAACTTGGGTCAAATTGTATTGAAGTAGGGTTTGGCTTGGGCTAACCATGACATTAGACTCAATTTATTGCGCAACTTGTTGTGGATGACTGTCACAATGATTTTAGAAAAGATTTGGAGTGATTTTGAAATGATTTGGAGGTTCAATTTGAAAGAATTTGGACATTTGGTGAATTTTGGGCATTTGGGTTAGACTTGGGGTTAAGTTAGGGTAGAGTTTGGCTTAGGAAAAAATGATGGTTCAATTTGGTCCTCAAAATTGTTATGAAGATTTTTGTATAGAGATTAAGTGGAAATTTTTAGGCTATGGGGTTCAATTTAGTTGAATTTGGGGACAGCCAATTAGGGGAAAAATTGGGGGTTTTTCTCCAAGTTGATTTTAAGTGAAAGTAAGGCTTAAATAAGGCCAATTGAAGGTTCAAATTGATGCATGGAAATATTTTAAGGAGTTAATGATACAAAATTGGGGCAATTTGATAGATTTGGGGGTTTAATTGAGTGAAACTTTGGTTTTTGGGTCAAATTGGGGCTATTAACTTGGGTTGAAATTGGATTCAATTGTGGGTTTATTGGACTTGGACTTAGTCACAATAAAGCTTGTACATGATGAATTTGAGTTTAGAATTGAATTAGGGAGAATTGTGATCAAATTGGTGGACATTGGTGGTAGTAATTAGGCCTTTAAAGACTATTTGGTGCTTTTGGTTAAAATTGGTCAAATTGGTCAAATTGAGCTCAGTAAAATGGTTCAAATTGATTTTTGGGACTTTTGACGTGATTTTGAAGGTTTTGGGATAATTTGGGTCATCAAGGGTATTTTTGTAATTTTAGCCAAATGATGGGTTTTTTTTGTATTTATGGCTAAATGAGGGGGGTATTTTGGTAATTTTGGAAATTTTAGGATATTTTGGGCAATTTGGGTTTTCTTAAAGTGTTTGAAATTATTTTTGAACAAATTTGGGTGCTTTGGGTAATTTTGGGAATTTCGGCCAATTTTGGGGTTTCTAGGGCAAGTTTGTAATTTGGGTAGATTTGCGGGCAAAAGGCTAAGTTAAAGATTTTGGTAAAATTAGAGTGTCAATTAGCCTATTTGATTCATAGGTCAATAAAATTTCCTACCTTGGGTCTTTCATCTTAGTTAAATTTTAGCCTAGCGTAGTGAGTCTAGGGGATCTTCTACATGAGTCTCCCAAAGGGCTAAGGGATCAAAATACGGTAGGCTTGGGTTTAAGGTAATGAGTGGACTGTAGTGTGTAAGTGTATGTGTGAGACTGACTAGAACAACAACACTAGAGAACCTAAGGGCAAGCAATCTTATGGGAACTCTCATTGAGGTCCCTTACATTGACCCGATCTACTTGTGCTAGAGCTTAAGACCAATATGTGGAACTTCAAGTTGAGCAAAGAAGTGTTTAGAATTTCTAATGATGAGGGTTCCTTTCTATCCCTCTAGGAATAGTCAACAAGGAAGTCCTATGGCTAGACCCTAGGCTACTAAAGATGAAAAGCTAGACCTCAACCAAAAGTGAGGTTAACAAATGGACCCCCAAAAGGTGGGGTGTGCTGGGCAAGCACACCAAATGTATTGGTGTTCACCAACGAGATCAACAAAACCAACACAGACTTCTAAGTCAACAAACTTCAAACAAAGTGTAGAATTGAGTGACAGTTGTTTCTGCTAGGTTATTAACAAGTGAATATTCGAGCGAAACCGAGGATTCAGAACTCTCGCTGGGGATTAGAAGGTAGATTTCAAAATATCAAGTTTCAAGTGCTTCGAAGGATGGTAATCAATATTTAGGTGCTCTGAAATAGAAATTGAAATTTGGGTATCAATCCTAGAATGAGAAGCAGATGCCATAGTCCATTTAAGGTGGTCTTAAAACTATCACGAGGAAATTGTGTAGAGAATCAGATGTCGTGCTTCATTTAAGGTGGTCTTAAACCTATTTTGAGGGATGATCATATGAAACCTTACTGCATTTAAAGTGGTCTTAAAACTATCTCTAAGAAATTATGTCACATTAGGAAGGAAGCTTTAAAGTTGTTTTAAAAATATCTCGAAGAAATTGTGTCACATTAGAAAGGAAGCTCAAGGACTCAAATCCAACCTAAGAGGTGGCAGAAAGACCAGATTGAGAAGGAAAGCACGATGACTCACATCCAACTCAAGAGCCAATCAAAAACATATCACTACGTCAGGAAGGAAAGCTTGATGACTCACATCCATCCCTAAAGGTAGTGGAAAGAGCAGATTATGACGGAAAGCTTGATGACTCACATCAAACTCAAGAGCTGATTGGAAACATTTCACTACGTTGGGAAGGAAAGCTCGATGATTCACATCCAACCCAAGAGGTAGCGAAAAGATCATATTGAGAAAGAAATAACGATTACTCACATCTAGCTCAAGAGCTGATCGAAAACATTACAATACGTTGTAAAGGAAAGATCGATGACTCACATCCAACCCAAGAGGTAGCAGAATGATCATATTGAGAAGGAAAGCATGATGACTCACATCCAACTCAAGAGCTGATAGAAAAAATTTCACTACATTGGGAAGGAAAGCTCGATGACTCATATCCAACCCAAGAGGTTGTAGAAAGACCAGATTGAGAAGGAAAACCCGATGAATCACATCCAGCTTAAGAGCTGATTGGAAACATTTCATTACTTTGGGAAGGAAAGCTTGATGACTCACATCCAACCAAAGAGGCAGCGGAAAGATCATATTGAGAAGGAAAGTTCGATGACTCACATCCAACTTAAGAGCTGATCAGAAAAATTACACTATGTTTGGAAGGAAAGCTTAATGACTCACATCCAACCAAAGAGGTTGTTGACACAGAGATTTATATATACAAGTATTTATGAAGATGACACCACTTAATAATGCCAAAAGCTTGATGCAGGCTGATCCTCGATAACTGCTTATATGCAACAGTATAACCAAAATTCTGATTATATTTTTCACTTATATTTTTTTATTTTGCAACAAAACCAATAACTTGATCTTGAAGAAAAATAAGAATTTAACTTTTAATTTATATTAGGATACTATGCAAGTATAGGTATCGTTATCAAGTAATATAGGACTTTTTGATTAAGATCTGAATATCAAACCCACAGAGAAGATATGCAATAAGCACTTTTTGGAAAACTTTCTATTTTAAAAAAGATAATTAATTTGTATGGAGAGAAAAGCTTGTCCCCAGCGGAGTCGCCAGAAGCTGTCGGCACTACTTTTGGTTGGTGGGGAGTTGCCCGTAAGAAGCTGTCGGTCACCAGAATTGAAATCCTGTCACCCACTTCGGAAGGACGTTTTAATTTACATATATATTTAGTTTTAGAAAAGTATGAAATCAAACTGACCTCATATTTTTCATAGTTTAAATGAAAGAGCGCTTTACCTCAAACCCTATATCTATTCCTAGGGATAAACACAAGACTTGAGGATGAGGCTCGATCAAATAAATTAAGAAATACATGACATTCATTTGGTTAGTGAAACCTTTATATTTTCTGACAAGTTCCCTTGTTTAATATAAAGAATTAAAATAGGGTTTGTACTAAGCTGGGTTCAGACATGCTTCATATACCCCTATAGTTAATTACATCTTAAATGACAAAAGTCACCTAAGAAGACTCTCGATAAAAATTAAGAAATATTATCTTTAAGGAATTTCAAAGGATGGACTCTTCAATGAGATCAGACGTATAGTTGTGAAAGGGGATTGGTTCAAATTTGGAACATTTTGTTGTAGAGTCCAAAGGAGGAAGAACTAGGGGATGTCAAGGATCCAGAGGAAAATCTCAGTGACTTCCCAAGCTATCCTAATGTTTGGCTTCAGTTTTGAGGAGAAAATTTTAAGTGTTTCGTCCTGCAAATTTTATTAGTTAGGTCTTATATTCGTGTGAAACGATCACACAAATAGCCTGCAAGATGTAAGGGTTTTGGTCGTGACAAACGACAACCTCGGAATCCTAAGACGAGTTAGGGCTTATATTGTATAGCAGGGCTATACATAAGGTGAGGGTTTACGTTGCATAAGCAAGCAACCTCGAATTCCTATGGCTTTGTTGCTTATATCTAAGGAAGGAAGATTGGTTTAGCTGGGGAAGACAGGTTTTGCTGCTGGTGATGGTCGTGTTGCCCACCATGCAAGTTCCAAGCTACTTGCTGCGACGAGTTTGAGTTTTCTAGTGTGTCAAGTTATGATGTCAAATCAATTGGCCCTATGGTTGAATTTCATTAAATTTTATGGGGGCATGTTAAAGTTAATTAGAGCGACACCGGTTAGGATCCTACGGTTCCCTCGTTTCAACATCACTATTTTTTATTTGATTCATTATTTGATTCACTTAGTCCAAAACTCAACTTAATGTGTTCCATAATTTCATTTAGACCGTAGGAAGCCTCGTTAGCAAGGAAGCCTCTTAGCAACCGTAGGTTACCTCCTCCGAGGAATTCCCGATCATCCGATAGAGACATCTTAATTTAGTTACAATTCTAGTTTTTTGTGATGTTTGTGATTAAATTTTAAGTTGTTTTATATTTTGAATGTTGTGGCAGTGAATTTTATCTTGGTTGATTTTAGTTTTTGTTTTGGTTTTGGTATTGTGGCTATCCTGAAAGTTTTAGTTCTCATGCAGGGTAGCGTCGTTGTTTGGCATGCAAATTTGCAGGTATAAAAGTACAGTATGAAAGTATAAGAAAGACAACGCTGAAAACTGTAAAAGCGTACCTGGCAAGTCTTCTCGTTTCACCACCTGAAACTTAAAATGCATGTTAAGGCATTTATGGAGAGCAGGAAAAGTAAGGTTTTGGTAGTTTTCCTAACCCTATGTCATATCTTGATGGGTACTTATTGATCAATTAAGGATGACTTTATCAAGAAAGATATATTAAGTTTAGTAGATCTCCGAGATGTCCAACAGATCTAGAGGAAGAAGCAGATCTATGCTACTTTCTCGCTGCCTGGTGGAAAATCTTGAGTTCTTTTAAACTTATTATATTGCTTAATAATTCATCCTATAAATACCCTTAATGCTCAGTGAGCATTGATGTCTCAATTATCCCTAAGAATAGGTTAATTATCACTTGTAATTCAATTTAAGAATTATGTGGGTGAAGACCCTTAAAGAGGCAAGTTAGTCTAGTTAAAATACTTAGCCAAATTTTAAATCTAATTGGACTTGTAGTGTTTGAAAGATGTTTTAATTTTCAATGATATTTACTTTTCTAATCCTCATTTAAATGAAACTTGATTTAGCCTAAGTCACTACTAAGCCCTTAAGACCTAGGTGAGTGTGTTAATTGATTTTTAAAAGGTTAAACTTTAGGTAGTCTTGATTCATGATTTGTATTTTATTTTAAAAATCAAAATAGGGGTATTAAATTGATTAATTATTGACTTCAAAAGTCAAACCCTACGTCCTAGATTCATTTTATTTTAATAAACTCCCAAATTTTAATAATCTAAAAATTTTTAACTTATCTTTTTCAATTAAGAAAGTGAGATTGGTTTCTACCAATTAACCACTTTTATTTCAAATATCAAATAAATTGATTAAGATCAGATGTTACCCATTTTCCTCCTTAAACCAAGCTTAAGTGTTAATTAAGGCTAATTTTCCAAAATTACACATTTGCCCCTAAGGCTCTATCCCTTCATAATTTATCAAGTTCAATTCAAATAACTTTGAAATTTTTATCCTACCTCATTCATGGGTCAATTAAGACATCAGAGGAGAAAATGTGATTTTTCAAAATTTAATTTAATATATATAATTATTTTCATGCAAAAGTAGGATTTTTCAAAGAAAATTCCTAACTTGACCAATGTAAGTCCTAATCCCTTGAAACTTTTACACGAGGTAACCTTAGACTAGAGAAGCCTTTGGACCAAATTTTATTATTTGTTTTTAATTTTATTTGAATTTTAAGAATTATTTTAAGTTGTGGGACTTTTATTAATTATAAAATATTTTAAATGGAGAAAGTTAATTTTTTGCATTTTTGAAAAATCTCCCTAAGGTCAGAGAACCCAGACAAGCAAATTTTATTTTTTTCTGATTTTTCTTTGATTTATTGGAATTCTAGTGGAAATCCATTTTTTAGTTTTTAAAAATTATTTTAAGCTTCAAAAAGATCGGAAGTGCTTAGAAAATAATTTAGAACATTTCCATGAATTTTATTATTTTTGTGATTTTTATGAATTTTTTATTATTTTAAATATTTAAAAATAGGCTAAAAATGAAGCATTTATTTTAAATACCATTTTATTTTTATAAAATACTCCTGATCATAGAGAACTCAAAAAATAATTTTTTTATAAATTTTTGAGTTATATTTTCATTTTTTTTAAAATAATTTAAAAGCCAAAAATGATATTTATCTTTAAAAATCAACTTAGGTTATTAAATGAACTTAAAATATCATGAAAGTTTTATAATGAGTTCTCTGGACCATAAAACATGGTGGTGATAAAAAATCAACTCATTTATATGTTTATATTCTTCAAAATCAATTATCTTAATGATTTAGTGTTCATGAAAATTAAGTACATTTTAAATGACTTGACCCATGAAATTATTTCCCAAGGATTCTCTAGTCATGGTGGACTTCCAAAATTTTCTTGGAATTTTCTAATCAATATGCTAATTTCCATGTTTATTTTAAGGAAATAATGTGCAAAAATTTGAAAAATATGGATCTTTATATAGGGACTTCCTCTGACTTCCTCTGACTTTGGAAAAATCATAGGATACTTCACTTGATAGAGGTTATAACATGCCAAAATTTCTAGCCAAGGTGATGTGTCAAGATGCATTGAGAATCAAATGATTCCAAACAGTGTTTAATTAATTAAAAATAAAATATGCATCAAATGGACTTGAAATTTACCTTATATTATTCTCCACTATTCATTGAGCAAAAGGGTATTTTTATTTTATTTTTGTGATTTTTCTACACAAAGTTATGAATTTTATAAGTTTAGGGTATTTAAATAAATAAAAAAAGGCTTATTTATCTATTTCAACCGCGTGTGCCACCTCATACTACGACGGCTCCGAAGCTCCAAGCGGCGCGCTTCCATTTGATGTCGCCTTCCACCTCAGCGCTGACTCGGCCCGCTGTTTATGTCCCGAATCGTCGTCCAACTCGATCTCGTCCGTCCCTTTGATACACGCTTGATCAAATGGCTCCCCATCATCATCCCCGATAAAATGATCTCGTTACTGTCCACACAAAAACCCTAAGATCTCAGGCTAGACTCAACCAAATCACCTCGAGTTTGATCTTATGGACTCGTTTAAGTGAGACAAACACATCCATACGGTAATCATGCAATTAAATTAAGCGTAATAAAATGGAGAATCAAAATAGGCTCGGGATGAGGCACTCAAAAGGGAAGCTTTGATCAGAGACCGTTTCTCTGATAAGTGAAGCTTCGATCAGAGGGTCTTGGAGCATTCGTTGGGGTCTAAGGAGACTAGGGATTAAGTCCCTGGTCTCGGTGTAAGGCCTAGGTGTGAATTCGATCAAGACCGGATTTGGGTGTTGGTCTAGAGCTATGGTAGAGGCTCTGTGGAAGGGGGATTCTATGAGGCTGGGGCTTTAGCTTCTTTCACTATTGTGAAGGTGTGGGTAGTGTTAATTTGGGTTTGGTGGACTGTAGAAGTGTATTGGATTATTTCCTGGATTCTGGCAATGTTTCAAACACAAAATTGAGCTCCGACAATGAGAATTTGTGGGGGAAAGTGGTTGGAATGCACTTAGGGGATCTTAGGGAAGCTCTGTGTGAAGTTTGAAGAGGCTTCTCTAAAAAAATTTCAGCACACCTCCCATGGTCGTGGAGGTGAGTTCTTATAAAAATGGCCATGGGGTGGCTCTCAGGGCATAAGTTTGGGTGCATTGTGGTTCTTAGGTGGAGGGCAGAGGAGCTCCATCAACTCACTTGACTAATCTGGTCTTTGGGTTTAATTTGGGTGAGGTGCTATGATGTTGGCTCTTGATTTTGAGCTTTTTCGGGCACTAGGCTGGCATGTCGGCCAGGGGGAGGTAGCTAGGAGCTCAAGGAACCCAGGGAAGTATGTCACATAAATTTAGTGCAATAATACCTAATTTTGGTAAGGATATCTTAAGCACATGCATTTTTGGAAATAATATCTCTTGATTTGGGGGACATTTGGTCCATAGATTGATTTAAGTGATTTCATGTTGTTTGGACTTGTCACTAAGTCCAACTAATGGCTGTGATGGAGTTATTTGGTGACTTTAGGGTGGTTAGGTCACATTTAGTGCATGGGTCCAAATGGGTACAAATGACCAAATCTTGAGTTTGGTCTAGGCTAGCCATGTCAATTGGCCCAAATAAATGTTTCATTTGGTGTAGATGATCATAAGGAACAACTTTGGTGAAGGATGGAAGTGGTTTTGAGCTCAATTAAAGGGTCAATTTGAGGGATTTTTTAGATTTGGCCAATTTGGTCAAGTTGGGCTAGGCTTGGGTCTAACTTGGGTTAGCCTTGGGCTAAGTCAAATTGAATGTTTTAAATGGTCAATAGGGACCATATGAAGACTTTTGAACATGAATTGGATGCCAATTTTGGGGTTAAGGCAATCAATTGGATGAAATTTAGGGACTTAGCCAATTTGGGGCTAATTTGGGAATTTTGGATTTAGGCCAAAATCAAATGGAATTGAGCCTTCAACAAGGCCAATTGATGACTGATTTTGATGTGTAGGAATGTTATGAAGATTTTGCAACATTAATTGGGGTCAATTGATTAGGCTATGTGTTCAATTTGGGGAGATTAGGTCATATGGTCAAAATTGGGGTTTTGACCTAAATCAATATTGGGCTCAAATAATGGGACAATTAAGCTTAGTTTTGGTCTAGATTGGTCATATCAAGAGTGAATTTGAGTTTACGATTGCAATTGGGGTAAATTGAGATCAAATTGATGGGCTTTTGGGTTGAATTTGGGAAATTTGGGCCCTTAAAGGCAAATTTGGGGGTTTTTGTTAAATATGGTCAAATTAGCCAAATTAGGTCATGTGGTAAGCCAAATTAGGTCATGTGGTAGTAGCCAAATTAGGTCATGTGGTAGTTGAGAAAAATGAAGTTGTGAAGATTTGGGATTTATTTAGATTTTTTGGGAATTTTTGAAATTTTTGGGATTTTGGGCCCAAGAGGGGTATTTTGGTAATTTGGCAGGGGTATCTTGGTAATATGGGGGTGTTTTAGGGGTAAAAGGCCAAGATGGCTATTTTGGTAGAGTTGAGGTGCCAACCATCACAAACAAGCCATGGACCAATGGAAACCCCATTTGGGGTCCTCTACATAGTGGTCTTAGCCAAACCATAACCCTAGGGCTGGTAGGTTTAAAGAACCATCTACATGAGTATCCCAAAAAGATCAAGGGACCTAGGCTAGAAGTTTGAGTTTAGGGTTGTGAGTGAATTTGAGTGTATTGAGTGCCCTAGCTCCAGACGAACACCCAAGGTCAACCCTAAGTTCCAGTCGTCCTAAGGGTGACTCATCTCGAGTTTCCCTTATAGTGACTCCACCTACTAAGTGCTATAGGTTAGGACCAATATTTGAAACTTCAAGTTGTGTAGAGAAGAGTGTAGGATTTCTAATGGTGAGGGTTCCATGTCTAGTTTTTTAAGAATAGTCAATAGGAAAGTCATATGGCTAGACCTTAGGCTACTAAAGAGGAAAAAAAACTAAACCTCAACTAAAAGTGAGGTCAACACTGGCTACAAAGCTTTTTTCTGCTCTATGAACACCCATGATCTTATAGGACGGACTAGATACAAAGCTTTTCCCATCCTTTAAGATCAAACTCATATGCTATAA
>NW_018221298.1:203387-227192 GCF_001263595.1 Phalaenopsis equestris
CTTCATTCCAACTGTTGACGGAGCCAATACCAGCCATGTTTTTACATGTTGTCAGAACAAATTTTAACATATGGATTGGCCAAATCAAGAAGTAAATGAAGTACATGGATTTAAATCATCACAACTTCTTCCAACATTAAAGATCAATACTCTCCACAACTTCCATCCAACACTTAATTACTTATCATTTTAAGAAGAAAGATAAAGAAAAATACAAAGAATCCATTGAGAAAACAAACCACACTTTAGTTTAACATTGTCAAACCAACAATAAGTCTCAATTAAAACCAAAATTAGCCTAAAACAAAAAGATAAAAACTTATCTAAAGTCCTCCACCAAACTTCTGAAGTTCCTTTAAATCTCTTCTCTTTTACAATCACTCAAAACAAAATAACAAAAAGGATAAAGTTAACAAAAAGTGGTTCCTGAAAATCTGTCCGAACTAACTCTCTAGAGAAGAACTTTCAAAACTTGCTAATATTTTTAGGATGTCTCAATCTTTTATTTTCTATAATTCTCCAAAAGGTGCCTTGGTATCTCTTCAAAATGTGTCTTGATTTGATGTATTTCCCTAAGAGATGCATCCTTTCGCAATAATTTTCGTCCATGGTGGTTGTAACCATCTATTAATTCAATAGGTGCCTCAAAAACCTCTTCAAAGTTCACAAAAACCAAATTTACTCATCCAAAAACTGCCGCCGACACTTAAGCGCGAGGCCTCTGGCGCTTAGGCGCGACTTCTCTGTTTACCCGGCGCTTAAGCGCAAGATCTAGCGATTAAGCGCCAAAATACTTTTGTACATTTTTCACCTATTTGCTCCAAATTTGATCTTTTTTCATAAATTTAAGCATTTTTCACATTTTTACCTGTACCTGAAAGAAAAACACAAAAATACATTCCATTAAAGTGCAATATCTCAAAAATAGGTATAAAAATGTGTCTAAAAATACTATATATTTTAGGCGTATCACAGGCAGACTTAGAATAAATATGCAATATGATCCTAACAAAATTATTTTTTATAAATATAATTTAACTTTTAAAACTCCTTTCAAATTGCCAAATATCTCCTAAATATCAACGCATGTATACATATCGTTCAAGTAATAAAGGGCTCTAATGGAGTCTTAGATATCGATCCAATAAGGAAGTTAGAAAATCCTAAAGTAAATCATGAAAATTATTCTATAAAATAAAAAAAAATCAAATTAAAGTGCAAAGTTTGAAAATTGACTACTTAGGTGAATTTTATTTAAAACGCAAATGTAAGATTACATAAATTAAACTAAACTTTCAAAAGTAAAATTACAAAAATTAAATGAAGTCTTAGTTGCGACGGAAAGTTCAAATTTAAGAAAATAACCTTCCCCTTTACAATGAGTATATGATTCATGAAGAAATTGAAATCAATTGAAATATATAAAAACTGTTTTGTGCCAAATAGGAGCAATCCTGTTCAGTACCCTCTTCCGAGTGCTATAAAGAACATTGATTAATCCATATTTTGGTGCCTAATTCCGTGATTAGGCTGGGAGGATATCGGCTACCACTCCATAGCTCTCACTACTCTACGGGCCAATAATCTTGCATTAGTTTCCAATCAACTGAACTGGAGGTTTTAATCTGTCACCTTAAAATCTCCAATTCTACATCCAATAAAGTAAATTTCCTTATTTATTTGCACCCAATCCCTAAGATGACATACTCTCTCATGAAATCAAATGTGATTCTACCTACATTGCAGAATTCATATCTCATTTAAGAACATATGTCTCTCAACAAGTTTTAACATTTCAATTGACCTGATTGAAAGGTAAATGAAGATCAGAGTTCAAAGTGGAGAGAAGGATAAAGAAGACTACTCAGAATTCATGAGAAGGATTTGATAAAACATGAATTTCACATATAAAAATAAGTTTACAAAACAAAAGAAATAAAAATACAACTTAATTTACAATCCTCCCAAAGCAAATCCCTAGAAGTTCTCTCCAAGCCTTTCTCTCTTTACAATCACTCCCAATTCTCTCTTAGAAATGTAATGAAGGAGAAATCTCTCCTCACCTTCCCTCTCACCTTCCCTCTCCTCTTACAACCCTAGAAGAAAATCTCTCTTCTCTCTTTCTCTAACTCTTACGCCACTTTCTCTCTCTCCCTCTCACGTCACACACAAAAGCCCCTTCTTCTCTATCCAGACTTCTCCTTTTATTTGGGTTGCCTCCTCTTGTAAGAATTCCCTCCAAAGGTTTCTTCTAAAAGTTAACTCTTTATAATTCAAATGATGTGACATTCAATCTAAGTGTCATATCCCTTCATAAAAGTACCTTTTAAAGTGTCTAGATGCATTGAATTACTCCAGGAAATGTGTAGAATAAGTGTCCTTTTGAAATTCACACAAAAATTTATCTTGAACTGCCTTAATTAGAAAAAGTCATTCCTGGCGCATCATGCACTGATCTAGTGCATCATGCACCAGCTCTCTGGATTTTGGCGCATGATGCGCCAGAGTCCAAAATTGGCTCTTTTTGCTGCAAGTTTCGTCTTTTTTGCCATTTTTGCTCCAAATGCCTAAAAATGATATACCTGCAACAAAAATATAGAAATACCTTTCTTTAAAGTGAAATATCACAAAAAATATGCAAAAATTAAGTACTTAAAGCAATATATTATTTTAGTGTATCAGTAGTGTGAGGGAATCAAAATCTTACTACTGACCCGAGAATAATATAAAAGTAGTGTAGAGAATTTGTGGTGTTAAACTCATAGATATGTGGCATATGAAGGTTAACATTGTTAAGTAAAATTTGTAAGATTTTATGCAGAGTGTGAAACTTTGCAAGGATGTGAAGAAATTGGTGCAGACAAGGATAGTCATTCTGCAAAGGCAGAGAGTAAGAAACCTTAAATTCGAGAAAAACAAACTAAAAAAATTTATCATTTTCTTTTTTTATTATCTTTATCACACTTAGTTATCAAAATATACTTTCAAAATTTAATTTTTTTTCATTGAGCTTCAAAAATATTTTAAATTTTAATATCAGACTTTTGTTATATTGTTCTTCGTTCATTATAATTTAGGATCAATGTATGGTTCCACGGCTCTTTATCAATTGCTCAAAAGGGAAATTTGACAAACATGTTGAAATATAAACAATGTTTCATTAATCTACTTCAAATAAGTGTTACAGATGGAATACATGATGAAGCATCAAGAGAGACAACCTGCTAAATATATCTCAATTATCATATGCTGAGTGCATATGATATATTGAACACATTTGATACAGTTCACATCATATCTGCTACATCTTGACACAGTACAAAAGTGTCCATTGAATGTCTGTCTATCCTCTGTAGGGTGAGCTCCTGATCAAGCTGACCTAATAATCCATTCTCTAGGATAAGAACTCTTTTTACGTGTACTATCGACACTAAAAAGTTGAGAGAAAGTTGTCGGCCACTGGAGTGAGTATGCTAATGCCCAGTTTAATTAATTTATATATATAGATAATTTGGAAAAAGTTAAATTTTGAATTTTAAAAATACAAGACTGAACTAATCTCATATCCTCAATAGTTTAAATAAATAAGCCTAATACCGCAAGATGTGTAGTTGTCCCGAGGGATTGATACATTACTTACTGATGAAAGCTTGATTAAAAAAACCAAATAATTTATGACATCCGTTTGGCATGCAAAACCTTTTATGTTTGTCAATAAATTCCTCTATTTAATACAAAAAAAAAAATTGTTTATATTAATCTGGGTTCTTAAAAATTTCTTATAAAGCCAAGCTTTTATAGTTAACTATATCTTAGATAACCGAAGTCACCTAAGAAAAGTCTCGATAAAAATCAAGGGATATAGCCTTCGAGAAATTCCAAATGAAAGGGCTTTTCAAAGAGATCAGTCAAAAGAGGTGTGAAAAGAGAATGAATTAAATTTGGAACATTATTATGAAATCCAAAAGAAGAAGAATTAGGGGATTTTATGGATCTTAAGGAGAACCTCGGTGACTTCCTAAGCTTTTTGGATTCATTTTCAAAGAAGAAATCATTAAAATTTTTCATCCTGCCAACTTTTTTAATTAGAGCTTACATTTGTGTGAAACGATCACACAAAAAGCCAGGATAATGTGAGGATGTAGGTCGACGAATGACAACCTTGGAATCCTAAGATGAGTTAGGGCTTAAATTGTATGGAAGAGCCATACAAAGACCTAAAAAAGAGTTGAGGACTTATGTCGCACTAGGCGGACAACCTCAAAATTCTATGGCTTGTTGTTTAATTTCTAAGGAGGGATATGATGTTGTAGATCCCCTTGCTGTTGAAGATGGGTGTGCTGCCCATAATACTAGATCTGAGCTCCTCATCATAGTGAGTTTATGTTTTCTAATGTGTCAAGTGATGATGTCAAATCAAATTTTTCTTAAGGTTATGATTATTTAAATATTTTGGGGGATGTTAAAGTTGATTAGAGTGACAATAGTTAGGATCCCATGATTCTCTCGCTCCGGCACCACTGTTTTTTTTGGATTCACTTAGTCCAAATAAATTTACTAAACTCAAATTAATGTATTCCATACTTTCATTTAGACTGTGGGAAATCTCATTACCAACCGTAGGTTACCTCATCTGAGAGATTCCCGATCATCCGATAGAGACATTTTAATTTAGTTGTAATTTTTATTTTGTTATGTTTGTGATTAAATTTTGAGTTGACTTATATTTTGACTGTTGTGGTGGTGAATTTTATCTTGTTTTGATTTCTTAATTTTATTTTGGTTTCAATTTTGTGGCTATCCTACAAGTTTTAATTTTGACATACGGGGTGACCTTATTGTTTAACATGCAAATTTATGAGTATGAAATGAGAGACACAAAAGGATAAATAAAAGTAAAAGTGTACCTGCCAATTCTTCTCATTCGTCCACCTAAGATGTCAGTACTTGCAAAACATATATATAATTTTGCAGGAATTAAAACACGCTTATAGGCTGAGAACACAAATTTAAGGTGGGTCTACCAAACCCTATGTGTCTAATTTGTTCATCTGTGGGGATGATCCCATCAAGAAAATCATAATATGTTCAAGTGTCGTCCGAGATTCCTAAAGGATCATGAAAAGGTCCTAGGTAATACCCTAAACATTTCACAGTCCCTCAAATTGTCTCGAGTTCATTTCAATCTTATTATGTTTTCTATATCGTTCACCTAATTCATACCCTTTTGCTCAATGAACCATGTTGTTTTGATTATCCCTTTAAGTGGGGTAATTATCACTTGGTGTTTCACTTACAAATTATACGGGTAAAGGCCCTTAGGGCATTTTGGCTTAATTAAAGGACCTAGCTGGTTTGATTTTCAAAGTTGGGCTTGTAGTGTTTTAATGTTTGAAATTAAATATAGGTCGATTTTTAAACCTTAATAGACAAAATTTTGATTAAGCCTAGTTTGCTACTAAGCTCATAAAACTTAATGCGTAAATTTGTAATTTTTAGGAAAAATTTGAATGTTTATACTTTTAACCCTTATCAAGAATCATAGATCATTTTAGATCCATTAATTGGGGTTTTAAATTAGTCAGTTATAATATTCCAAAGTCAAACCTCTCACCTTAATACCTTCTTGTTCAATTAGTCTTCCAAATTTCATCAATTTATAAAATTACAAATTTATCTTTAATAAGACCAAAGTGAGATTTGTTGCTACCATTTATCCCTTTCATATTTTAATAATCAAGACATGTAAATTAAGATCATTCATTACACATTTACCCTTTGGTTAGGCCTAAATATTAATTAAGGTTTATGTTCCAAAATTACCCTTTTGCCCTAAAGACCTTAACTCCTCACAATTCATTAAATTAAACCCAAATGACTTTAAAATTTTATACTACCCCACTCATGGGTTAATTAAAACATTAGAGGAGAAAATGCGATTTTTCTGAATTTATTTAATTTTCTAATTTTTTTTATGAAAATATATGGATTTTTAGTGAAAATTCAATAGCTCAACCAGAACAAAACTCCTTTCTTTAAGAAATTTATTGGAAGCTCACCTACGTTAGAGGACCACTAGGACCAAATTTCATGACTTTTATAGGTTTAATTTAATTATTATAACACTTTGTTTGTTTTGAGTATTAATTAAATATAAAATATTTTGTAAGTTAAAAATTAAGTTTTATATTTTTATTAAATCTTTATAAGGTGAAGAAACCCAAAGAAACAAATTTCATATTCTTTTATTTATAATTTAATTATTAGAATTATTTTAGTAGAAAAATAAAGAAAATTCATTTTAAGCCTTTAAAAATTAACATCTCGACTTAAAAAATTGAAAAAAATATTTTAATTGGTTCCAAGTGACCTGGAAGCAAAATGTGACATTTTAGAGTTTTTTTTCATAATTTTGTAATTTTTATGATTTTTTATTTAAATTTAAATTCATTAAATATTTAAAAATGGCTTAGAAATGAAGTATTTTTTTTAATTTCACTTTTTTTTTGAGGTTCCTCTAATCATAAGAAGATTCTAATACCAATTTGGTAATTTTTTTGAATTGTATTTTAGTGATTATAATTTTTTAGTGCTAAAAATGTTATTTCACTTAATTAATAATCCGTTTTAGTGGTCAAATTAATTCCAATTGACTTGAAATTTTTATGGGGAGCTCCTCTATCATTAAATTATAGTGGAGAAAGATTTTTATTTCATTTACATTTTTAATTATTCCAATGTATTTTTTTTTCATTTTTAGAGGTTAGTGACAATTAGGGATATTCTTAATGAGTTAAACCAAGTTTATATTTTCCTAGGGTCCTCTGACCACAATGAACCTACCCAATGAACCTACCAAAACAAGTTTTATGTTTTTCTTATGAATATTTTAATTTTTATAATCATTTTACCAAAACAGCATGATATGCTTGAAAAGTAGATAACTCTGCTTAGAGACCTCCCCTGACCTTGGAAAATCAAGGAAGATCCCTCATGACAGAGAGATCAAATACCCCAAAAATAAATTCATGGTGAAATGTTCATGTAATTGGAGAATTCAAATAAGAAATACACCATTTAATTAATTAAAAAACACACATGCATCAGTCAAACATGAAACCATTTTCATATTGTTCTCTTCTGTTCACTGAGCAAGAGGGTATTTTTTATTTTATTTTTATGATTTTTCTACACTAAGATATGGATTTATGAAGTTCTGGGATTTAAATAAATCAAGTAACACCCTATTTTTCCACTTATCCAACATGACACCACCTCATCCTCGTCCTCTCCGAGATTTCCACGCGGTGCTCTGCTGTTTGACGCCGCGAGACACCTCAGAACTTAGTCAGCCCACGGTTCATGCTCATATCCTCAACTGTTGTAATTGATCCAAATTTTTTTAATGTAAGGATTTATGAAGTTGACATCACTACAACGTCACTACAACGTTTATGAAGTTGACATCACTACAACGCCAAAACCTTGATCCTTGTATGAAAAGTAAGTTGTGTAAAATCTATATAATTATAGGTAATTAATAATAGGATTCTACGCAAGTATATATATCAATATCAAATAATAATGGGCTTTCTACTTAAGCCCCAAATATCAATCCCATGGGGAAGGTTTAAATTAACAATGATAAATTTTATGAGGAAATTTACAGAAAATCAAAAGAAATCACTGTCACTAATTTCGAATGCTGAGATATTAACCAAGCTAAATTACTTAAATATTAGCAAAACTGAAATGCAAATTTTTAATAATAACTACTAATCTACTAACTATGTTTATGTAATTAAGGTTTCTTATGTGAAAAAGCATCATTCCCACTACAATGAAATTCTCGTGAAATGAGATGAGATAAATGTTTATAATATGTATTGTGCCAAATAGGTGAAATTTTAATTCTCTACTCTGATACAATGCATAGAAAATCATTGGTTAATCTTAAGTTTAGTCCCTCATCCGAGGCTAGGCTAGGAGGATACCAACTCCTACTCCAGAGCTCCCACTTCCCCGACAATGGTGCCAAAAACTTGATCCATGTATGAAAAATAAGTTGTGTAAAAAATATATATAGTTATTGGTAATTAAGAATGTGAGTCTATGCAAGTATATGTATCATTATCTAGTAAAAATGGACTTTCTATTTAAGCCCCAAATATCGGTCCCACGAAGAAGGTATAATTTAACAATGATAAATTTTATCAAGAACTTTACAGAAAATCAAACAAAATAACTATAACTAATTTCGAATGTTGAGATATTAACCAAACTAAATTACTTAACTATTAGAAAAACCGAAATGCAAATTTTTAATAATAACTACTAATCTACTAACTATGTTTTTGTAATGAAGGTTCCTTATGTGAAAAAGCATCCTTCCCACTACAATGAAATTATGGTGAAATGAGATGAGATAAATGTTTATAATATGTATTGCGTCAAATAAGAGCAATTTTAATTCTCTATCCTGATACAGTGCATAGAAAATCATTGGTTAATGTTAGGTTTAGTCTCTAAATCTGTGGTTAGGCTAGGAGGATACCGGCTCCCACTCGAGAGCTCCCACTTCCCTTCACTTGAAGGCTAACTTTCGCTTTAGTTTTTAAACACTACGACGAAATTGGGGATTTTAGTCTGTTCCCTAAAGATTCTTCAATTCTACACCCAACAAAGAATATTTACCTATTTATTTATACTTAATTTCATGAATGATTTTCTCCTTCATGAAATCAAATGTGATCCTCACTCTGTTATGGAATGCATACTCCATTTCCCTGATCAAATGTTTCACAACATATTTTAGAAAATCAATTGGCCAAATTGAAAAGTAAATTAAGTTTGGAGTTGAGAAATCATCACAATTTGTTTTATATTTTAATTATGGCATATTCATGTTATCTCTTCATTTCTCCAGATCTCAGAGTTAGGGGAAAGATAGAGGAAACTACTCAGACTTCATGAGAAAGATACAACAAAACACAAAGTTTGATTATAAAAAAAAGTTCATACAACACTAAATAAACAAACAATATTATCTAAAACTCTTTCTTGTAGCTTTTCCTTAGAAATGCAAGAAGAAGATATCTCTCACTTTTCTCCTTCTCTAAAATTTTTATAGAAAGTTTCACACAAAATCTCACCACAAAAACTCTAAATTATGAAAGAAAAATTACTAATTGACTCCAATATGTGGTGGAATGAGGATGAATTATGTAAATGTGGCGTGGTGGAATGTTGTAGAGCAAAAATGAACGTAGAGGAGCCCCTTTTCTGATGAAATTTGGCCCCAAATAAAGCTCAAGGTTGGTTATCTAAGAGGTGCCTCCAAAAACTCTTCAAAAATTGTCCAAAAAAATCGAACCTTCTAGAAATGGAGTCTGAACCGCCTTTTTCGCCAGTGTGGCGCTAGTCTGGCACCGTCGGCGTTGAGTAAAAATCCTTCAGCTTTCGGTTGTTCTGGGCCGTCGGCACTGACCTTGGCGCTGCCGGCGCTGAGTATTTCCTCAAAAACATCATTTTGACTCCAAATTTCATCCTACTTTATTCCTTTTTGCTTTAATCTCTAAAAATCAATAACCCCCAAGAAAACATCAAAATACCATCCATTAAAGTGCAATGTCACCAAAAATATGTATAAAATATGGGTATAAAAATGCATATATTTTCAGTGTAAGAAAATCCCCCAAACGTACATGTTACTTGTCCTCAAGTAACTTCTCTACTACATAAAAATATGACTTATTGTAAAAAATTTAACTTTTATACTTCCATATTTTAGTTCTCTAAGAAAATAGTTTTACTTTGGAAAAATTCAAAACAACTCTAGTTAATACTAAAGGTGTGAGGATATTTAGTAATTAAGTCTAAGGTTTCTGATCCTCTATTCTTTTCAAGAAAAATTGCAATCTGTTATATTAAAGTCACTTAGGAAATTCATATGAAAAAGAACTTCATAAAATTTTATTAATAATTAAGTTAACATTCAAACCATAAGTTTAGAAAAATGTGTCCAAGTATTTTTCCTTAAGTTGATTCAAGTGAAACCAATTTTTAATTAGGCATGTCCTCAAGCTTCTCCCCACATCTTTTTTTATTCTTTTCTATATGTGAGGATTGTTATATCTAGATACCCTTTAATGATTTTGAACTTTGCTATCCTCTTCTTAAAGTTAAAAACTTTTTACATTTCTTCACTTAACAAATTTATATTAACTTAAAGATTTTATAATGTTTAATTATTTTCCTTTTACATGAATCTTTTAAGATTTTTAATACTTCAAAAATACAAATTTCTATACTTAAAATATAAAAACGTAGTCTTATTCTCTTTTACCAAATATCTTATCCCCTAGAATTAACCTTTATTATTGAAATTTTTTACTTAAACTTACTACATATTTAGAAACATAAATATAATTATCTCAAGTTAACCCCTAATACCAAAGGTCATGTTAAATTTAATATTTTAAAAATATAGTTAAGTGAGGACAAATAAAATTAAGTTCTTTCTCTCTTTCTAAAAATGATTTTTCTTCTTCCACCCCTAAACTTAAAATTTTAAAAGAGTTTTTTTACATGAAGAACTTTAAAAATGAAGGGTGAAAGATAGAGATTTTGATTTTTGAACATAAATTTTAAAATACACTGTATGTCTTAATATGAAAACTACAAGTCTAAAAACATAAGACTGCACATAATACATATAAAATTTGCTGAGAAAGAGCTAATCACAATACATAACAAAGTGCTGAAAATAACAACATAACTAAACTAAACTCTAAAAATGAAAACAGTTTTCTACATTATAGTTTCACATTACATAACAAACAAAGTCTTCAACAACGTTACAACAAAAACAATACAATCACATAGTACGAACACAGAAAAACAAACAAAAAGATCACCAGTCACTATCTACTTCATCATTGACATCTAACTTCTATTGTTGATATGGAGTATAAGTAGGGTGAATAGGGAACTGAACTTTATGGTCACCCCTCAGGTATCTTACTAAGTATCTTACTAAAGCATCATACTAAAGCATCATCATAAGCAGCATCATACTCAAATTTCTGGCAAATCAGATCATCCATGTGAGCATTTCTGGCCTCCATGTTTCGCATCCTATGATCCATCATCAAAATATCTCCCTGCTGAATCATCATCTCGTTCAACAACTCCCTGTTGCTTGGGTCATTTGAAGTAGGATCACTAAAAGTAGGGGTTCTAGAAGTAGAAGGAATATCCCTAGCTTGTCTTCCAGATCTCCAATGAACATGGGACTCATAAGTCTTAATGTCGGCAGGCCCAATTGGTCTCTGAGGCTCAATCCTCTCCTCATAAATTTTGAAATGAACTCCTGCATGCTCACAAAGTGTGTAAATGAGAGTAGAGAGAGGTGTAAATGAGAGTAGAGTGCGCCAATCCACCAGTGGTCTCTCTCAGAGAAATAAATTGAATGTTCATATAAATGATAGAGCCTACATTTATATCCATCGCTTGTTGAATACAATAGTTAAGGATGGCTCTATCCTTAGTTACTTCCCTATAATGGTTCGTTGGAATCATCCTTCCAGAAATAAAACAATGTCAAGCTTTAGACACTACATTTAACATAGAAAGGGGAAAGTTAACTTTAACTCCATTTTTTTATTTTCCAAGACCCTTTCTCACTAGTTAGAAAAGAAATAACTTCATCTAAGGCTTGATCTATAGCAGAAAATGAATGATACTAGCATCTATAAACATCTTCTAATTGATAAAACTCATTAATTTTTCTTGGAGTACTCCACCCTTTTTTCTCGAACAAAAACAAAATCTGTAGAAGCCTCAGGAAGGTTGGCATAAAACTCCATCACAATCCAAACTATCGCATTGGCAGTAAAATATCACTGTCGAGCGATAATCAATCGTTCAACTTCTCCTCCCAAATTCTTAAAACCTCGGTCCTGAATCACTTTTTTATTATCTTGAAAATTATGAAATCGAGCACTGGCTCTAAAGTTAATAAACCTTTGCTTCTCATATTCTATTTTCCTTTTACTTGATATAGGTGCCATAGGAAATCTAGAAAATTTTGATAAAAATTTTGAATAAATCCTAAAATTCCAAAAATAAAAAATGTAAAACACTTTATTTCAAATCCACTAAGTAAGAATTTTTAACCAAAGCATTTTCTCAAAATCTCCCAAAAAAATTTCAAAATTTCTGATCTAGTCAATATGAGAAAAATCTTTGGTGAAAATAAAAAATTTTTACTTTAAAGTGTAGCTCTTACCCAGAGAAGATAAAATCAAAGTTCCTTTCCCTCTAAATCGCCTCAAATCCATCGAAAATCAAGCCCTAAGTTCAAAACTGAAGGTTGAAGGTAACTTAAAGGGTAAAAATGGAGGTTTACGGTGAAAATTGTGAATTAAAGGGTAAATTTGCAGCTCTTAAGTCGAAGGCACCAACGACGCCAACGTCAGCGCCATCGACGCTGAAGTACCGAAATTCACTATTTTGATTTTTTAATTTTTAAATTTTTTTTCAATTTCTCTAAAGTTTTTTTTAGTATTTTTAACACAAGTTTTATCTAAATTCATAAACACACATTGCACAAACAATCATTTTAACAAACAACAACAAACTAACTTTTATATATGAAAATACACCTTTTACAAACACCTTTCACAAATCACAAATTCAAACCTATGAAGTAAAATAATTATAAATCAATGTCGAAATCAAGCCATAACACTAAATGCTGACACAAAACTATACACATAATCAAAGTTCAGAATCAAACCTAATCAAATCCACACAATTACACTAAACACGTAAACATTTTTAAAAAAGTAGAGAATTCACAATCTTCAATCATTCACCTCATCTTCAGTGCTATCACCACGTCTAATATCTCTCATAGATTGGTAATGTACATATAGGTTATAGAAGGAGCGGAAGGATCGGTACGAGAATTTATCTGCAAAATTTTCTTTGATCCACCCCTTTTCTTTAAACATCCTAACTAATCCTGCTTCAAAAGTTCTAGTGTGATCAAAATTCTCTTTCTCCAATGTAGGTGATCAAAAAGGTACTTGAAATCTCTCACTGCATTCATAATACTCTGAAGTTCTCTTTCAATTTTCTTCAATTTCTTCTTTAAAGCAAGCGAACTTCCAACTGTTGGTGGCATTAATGGAGATGAAGCATGTGAAGAAGGATCTATAATAACATTTAGTGCTTCATTCCCATTACCAATATTCTGATAATCAGTAAGGATCATAGGCTCCCATGGTAGTAAAACTTTTTCCCAACTTTCAAAATGGCACTTGAGATTGACTGCAAATCAGAAAAATTGTAGAAGGATGCCCAAGTCCATAATAAATTTTCTTCTATTGAAAACTCCATACTTTGAAGTATTTCTAAAATTGGAAGTTATGGAATCAAAAAATAGAAAGTTCTTAGGCATCCTAAGAAGTTTTTAAGACATTAAAAACACCTCCCGATGGTTATTATGGATCAAAATCCTTCCAAAGTCCGCCAAAAGTCATAGAAACCGTCCAACCGCACTCGGCGCAGCTGACGGTCCTGATGGCCGCTGCCGGCGTTGTGATCTGCTTTCTTGGGCGCCGTCAGTGCCAGTGGGAAAATTTTGCGATTTTCATTTTACATTCAATTAAATTCCAACTTTTCTTCCAATAATAATATTTGACTTAATTTATAATAAATGCAATTTTGTAGGATTATTATCTATTAATATATAAGACACTTAATAAACTAAATAGTAATACATAAGCATATAAGTATGGGTTGCCTCCCAAAAAGCACTTGGTTTAATGTCGTCAGCCCGACATACTATTTGTTTAGTTGGGTTGACTTAACATTAAAACTTCTTTAAATTGAGGTATGTGCCCCTCATAATAACGTTTCAAACGATGCCCATTAACTTTAAATATATTTCTAATGTTAGTATCTTTAATCACAACAATTCCATAATGATAGACTTTAATCAATTTAAATGGTCCTAACCATTTGGATTTCAGTTTTCCTGGAAATAATCTCAATCTTG
Source organism: Phalaenopsis equestris (assembly GCF_001263595.1). Classification (NCBI taxonomy): domain Eukaryota; kingdom Viridiplantae; phylum Streptophyta; class Magnoliopsida; order Asparagales; family Orchidaceae; genus Phalaenopsis; species Phalaenopsis equestris. The sequence continues at coordinate 217,453 of NW_018221298.1, forward strand.
TATTATATAATAGAACTTTTGGTCTAGGTTCAAACTTCTTTTGAAGATCATGCCATATTTTCATTTTCTCTTTATAGATTTTTGCATTATCATATGCTTCATTTCTAATCTCCTCAAGTTCATTGACTTGCAATAATCTTTTCTCACCAGTATCTTTTAGATTAAAAGTAAATTCCTTAATGGCTTAAAATGCTTTATGCTCTAATTTTATAGGTAAGTGGCATGTTTTTCCAAATGTCAGTCTGTATGGGGGAATTCCTATAGGAGTCTTATAAGCAGTTTTATATGCCCATAATGTTGTGTCAAGTCTAGCAGACCAATCCAATTTATAAGGATTTACAGCCTTTTCTAAAATGCATTTAATGTCACAATTTGATATCTATGCTAGACCACTAGTCTGAGGATGATAAGCAGTAGAGAATCTATGCATAATGTCATATTTCTTACTTAATTTTTTGATTCTCTTATTCCTGAAATGAGATCCTCCATCAGTAATAATTTCTCTCGACATTCTATATCTTGTAAAAATACTTTTAATTAAGAATTTAAAAACACTCTGAGCATCACATGTACGTACAACAATAGCTTCAATCTATTGAAACATATAATCAATAACAAGTAAGATATATAGGTTTCCAAATGAAGGCATAAATGGTCCCATAAAATCTAATCCCCACACATCAAAAATTTCAACTTCCAATATGTAATTTAGAGGCATTTCATTTCTTCTAGAAATATTTCCTGCACGTTGATACCTATCGTATGTTTTAATATATTCATTAGCATCATTAAAAATAGTAGGCCAATAAAATCTAGCTTGTAAAATTTTATATGTAGTTCTATTTGTTTTGAAATTTCTTCCAAATTTAGAATCATGGCATCTTTCAATTATCTGTTGAGTTTCTTCATAAGACACACATCTTCTAATAATTAGATCTTAATATTGTTCATATAAATATGAGTCATCCGAAAATGGTCTTTTCAATCATATATAAACTACTTTAATTATGGATTTTTTATATCAGGTGGTAGAATATCACTTACAATATAATTCACTATATCAGCATACCACAGTACACCTATTTCATCAATACTATATAATTGTTCATCAGGGAAATTCTCTAAAATTTCATTCACAAAACTAGTTAATATTTCTATTTCTATTCTAGACAAATGATCAGCTATTTGATTATTATTTCCCTTTCAATTAATCATAGTAAAATCAAACTCTTGCAATAGAAGTATCCATCTTATTAATCTTGGTTTAACATCCTTTTTTTGCTTTAAGTATTTAATAGTAGAATGATCTGTATGCACTATACATTTAGTTCCAATTAAATAGGGTCAAAATTTATCAAAGGCATAAACAATAGCTAATAACTCTCTTTCACTAGTGGTATAATTAATTTGACCATCATTTAGAGTCTTACTAGCATAATATATAACTTTAAAAACTTTATCGTGCCTTTGTCCTAATACAACCCCAATAGCATAATCACTAGCATCGCAAATTACTTCAAATGGCTTTTCTCAATCAGGTGGTACTATTATAGGTGCAATGACTAACTTTTTCTTTAATAATTCATCTTTAATAATTCAAATGTCTTTAATAATTCAAATGCTTTTATGCAATCTTCATTAAAATCAAATTTCATATCTTTTTCTAATAGTTGGCATAGTGGCTTAGTTATTTTTTGAAAAATTTTTTATGTAGTGCCTGTCAAAACCAGCATGTCCTAGAAAACTTCTCACCCCTTTAACATTAGTAGGCGGGGGTCATTTTGTTAATTTTTCTATCACTTGGATTTTTACAGTATCTACCTCTATGCTTTTTTTCAGAAATTTTATGCCCAAGCACAATACTTCCTGCAACCATAAATTGATATTTTCTCCAATTTAATACTAAATTGACTTTCTCACATACTTCCAAAATTTTTTTTAAATTTTTAAGGCATAATTCAAATGAAGATCCAAATACGGAAAAATCATCCATAAACACTTCCATTCCATGTTCTATAAAATTGCTAAAAATTGACATCATACAACTTTGAAATGTTGTCGGTGCATTGCATAGTCGAAAAGGCATTCTACGAAAACCAAATGTTCCATATGGGCTTGTAAATGTTGTTTCCTCTTGATCTTCTGGAGCAATTGGAATTTGGTGATAATCGGTATATCCATCTAAACGGTATATTTGGTGATAATCGGTATATCCATCTAAAAGGTAATAATACTTATTTCCTCCCAATCTATCCAACATTTGGTCTATAAAGGGTAAAGGAAAGTGATCTTTTCTGGTGAGCATAATTAATTTTCTAAAATCAATGCAAATTCGCCAATCAGTTACTTGTCATATTGGTATTAATTCATTTATCTCATTTTCTTCAATAGTCACTCCTCCTTTTTTCAATACACAGTGAATTGAGCTTACTCAAGCACTATTTGAAATAGGATATATAATTCCAGTATCTAACCATTTTAAAATCTCTTATTTAACAACTTCATTCATTATTAGGTTTAATCTTGTCTAAGGAGCAGCTTTAGGTTCATGTTGTTTATCTAATAAAGTTCTGTGCATACAAATTGAAGGACTAATTCCTTTAATATCTGATAAAGTCCACCCAAAAGCCTTTTAATACTGTTTTAACTTTTTTATCAACTTTTGTTCCTGAATCTCAGTTAACTCAGAAGATATAATAACTGGCAATGTAGATGACTTCCTAAAAATACATTTTTTAAATGGGTTAATTCAAGTTCAGGTGATTTAATACTTGAAGGAGTAAGATTTTTACTATAGTTTTCCATCAAGTCTAATGTTTCAAATTTGCCCTGAATATAATCCAAATCTTCTTCTTTAATTTCATTTTCATTCTCAAAAATTTCTCCTTGCAAATTTCTCCTTTCCTTGCTTAAATTTATTTTCAAATTCTTTCTTAAACTGTTCATTAATTAGATAATCAACTACCTCCATCCTGAAACATTCATTATTTTTTTTAATTGCAGGATATTTCATTGCTTTGGCTATATTAAATTTCACTTCTTAATCATTAACTGTCATTATTAATTCTCTTTTTTTACATCTATTACAGCTCTTCCTGTTACAAAAAATGGTCTCCCTAAAATAATAGGAATTTCTTTATCTTCCTCCATATCCAATATTAAAAAGTTTACAGGGAAAATAAATTTATCCACTTTTACTAGTACATTCTCTATTACTCTTTTTCGATAAGTTATTGATCGGTCAGCTAACTAAAGAGTTATAGTAGTAGGGGAAATTTCTTTTAAATCTAAACGTTTAAAAATTGATAAGGGCATAAGATTGATACTCGCTCCTAAATCACATAAAGCCTTTCCATGAAACTTTTCACCAATTGTACAAGGTATAGTAAAACTACCAGGATCTTTTAGTTTTTCAGGAAGCTTTTTCTAAATAACAACACTGCACTCTTCACTGAGTGTGATAGTCTCATGATCTGTAAAATTCTTTTTCTTATTTAGTACATTCGTCAAAAATTTCACATATCTTGACATTTGTTCTAAAGCTTCAACAAAAGGAATAGTTATAGTTAACTTCTTAAGGATTTCTAAAATTTTTTTAAATTGTTTATCTTTATTCTTCTGCATCAGACTTTGAGGAAATGGAGGTGATGAATTTTCAAAATGAACATGTGTTTGTTCATTTTTCTATTGATCATTTTCAACTTCTTCCTTCTCTTTATTAACTTCAGTTTCTCTTTGGATCCTGGTTTCTTTTTGTTTTCCACTTTGTAATTGAATAGCTTTAATTTGCTCTTTAGTTTGATTGTTTGGATTAACTTCCACAGTACTCGGAAGAATTCTAGATGGTCTGTTACTAAGTGCAGTAGCAATATGTCCTAATTGATTTTCAATATTTCTATTAGCAGCCCCTTGATTCTTTATTTAAATTCCCATATTCAACATCACTTCTTCCATTGTCAACTTCTTTTCCTTAACTTGTAGGTCAGGATTGGAGTTAAATCTTGGAGGATAATAAGGTCAAAAATTAGGATTTTCTTGATAGTTCAACTTTCCAGATGGATTCACCGAATTATTATAATAATTCCAATCAAAATTAGGGTGACTTCTCCATCTAGGGTAAAAATAGTTAGAATTGGGAATGTTATTTGTATTATTTATAGCATTTAAGGTTTCATAAGACGGTTGAGTATCAATAACTTGTCCTAGTGAATTTTCCTCTAATACTGGAGGTATTTAAGAATAGTTCAATCCTATTTGATCAATCTCTTAGAAATAACAGCAATTTGAGATGCCAAGATAGACATTGCATCAGATTCATGAATACTGGCTACTTTCTTAGGATTTACCCTTTCAGAGGGCCATTGAAAATTATTAGTTTCCATTTCTTCAATTAAAGAGTATGCTTCATCAAAATATTTTGACATTATTGATCCACCCGCAGTAGCATCTTTAATAGATCTTAATGATCCTACTAATCCATTATAAAATGTTTGAATTATTAACCAATCTGGTAAAACATGGTGTAGATATTTTCTATAAAGATCCTTAAATCTTTCCAAAGTTTCACACATTGATTCCCCTTCAAACCGACAAAAAGATGTAATATCATTTCTAAGCTTAGCGGTTTTCGAGGGTAGAAAATATTTAACCAAGAATTTTTGTGATAGTTCTCCCCAAGTTCTAATAGATCCAGGTGCAAATGAATTTAACCAAACCTTAGCTTTTTCCCCTAATGAAAAAGAAAAAAGTCTAAGCCTAACAACATCATTAGACACTTCATCATATTTAAATGTAGTACAAATTTCAAGAAAACTAGCAAAATGTAAGTTAGAATCTTCAGTAGGTGATCCTCCAAACTGATTATTTTGCACCATTTGAATAATAGCAGGTTTAAGCTCAAATGAATTAGCAGCAACATCAAGAATTTGAATAGTTAAATGAAGTTCATCTACTGTCGGATTTGCATAATCTTTTAGAGGTCTTTGTCGATTCTCATTTAATGGATCTTCTATATTACTCGCCATTTGTTTTAAATTCTTAATTTATCTTTGTTATTTCTGAATTTTTCTAATACTACATTCTAATTATAAATAGTAAGGTACTAAACCTTCAGATCCAATATTTTCATAAATAAATAAAGTAAGCTAAGTAAAATTCTTTAAAAATACAATCTTAATTAAATTTCATTTTGGATTATTTTATTATTTTATTTTTTTTGTTTTTATATATTTGTATAGTATATATATATTCTCTAAATTTCCTAATTTATCAAAATATTCAATTTAATTAAATTGAACCGTTACCTTCCCCGACAATGACGCCAAAAACTTGATCCCGATTTTTTTAATGTAAGGATTTATGAAGCTGCGCCAAAAATATGATCCTTGTACGAAAAGTAAGTTGTGTAAAATATATATAGTTATAGATAATTAAAAATGAGATTCTATGCAAGTATATGTATCGTTATCAATAATAATGGACTTTCTATTTAAGCCCCAAATATCGATCTCACACGGAAGGTATAAATTATCAATGATAAATTTTTATCATGAAATTTACAGAAAATCAAACAAAATCACTGTCACTAATTTTGAATGTTAAGACAAAAACTAAATTACTTAACTATTAGCAAAACAGAAATGCAAGATTTAAACAGTAACTACTAATCTACTAACTATGTTTATGTAATGAAGATTTCTTACGTGAAAAAGCATTCTTTCCACTACAATGAGGTTTTGGTGAAATGAGATGTAATAAATATTTATAATATGTATTGTACCAAATAGGAGGAAGCAATTTTAATTATCTATCCTGATACAGTGCATAGAAAATCATTGGTTAATCTTAGGTTTAGTCCCTAAATCCATGGCTAAGCTAGGAGCATACCGACTCCCACTCCAAATCTCTCACTTGCCTTCTCCTGAAGGCTCACTTTAGTTTTTACACACTAAGACCAAATTGGGGATTTTAGTCTGTCACCCTAAAGGTTCACCAATTATTCACTCAACAAAGAATATTTCCCTATTTATTTGCACTTAATTTCATGAAAGAATTTCCCTTTCATGAAATCAAATGTGACCCTCACTCTGTTGTAGAATGCATACTCCATTTCCTGGATCACATGTTTCACAACATATTTTAACAAATTAATTGGAAAAATTGAAAAGTAAATTAAGTTCGGAGTTAAAAAATCATCACAATTTATTTTATATTTTAATTATTGCACATCCATATTATCTCTTCATTTCTTCAGATCTCAGAATAGGGGGAAAGATAAAGAAAACTACTCAGACTTCATGAGAAAGATAAGACAAAACACAAATTTCACACAAATTTCATATATAAATATATAAAGAAAGTTCATACAACACTAAATAAATAAACAAACTTATCTGGAACTCTTTCTCAAATAAAATCCTTTATAGCCTTTCCTTAGAAATGCAAGAAGAACCAAAATGTACAGCCGGTTATCATCACTCTCATTCTCCAACACTCTTACAGAAAGTTTCACATTAAATCTCAGCACAAAAACTCTAAACTATGAAAGCAAAATTACTAATTGATTCCAATATGTGGTGGAATGAAGACGGTTATGGAAATGTAGTGAGGTGGAATGTTGTAGAGCAAAAAATGAATGTAGAGGAGCCCCTTTTCTGATGAAATTTGGCCCCAAATAAAGCCTAAGGTTGTCTCCCCAAGATGTGCCTCTAAAAACTCTTCAAAAATCATCTAGATACATCAAAGCTTCTAGAAATGGAGTCTGAACCGCCTTTGGCGCAGTCAACGCTAGTTTGGCGCCATCGACACTTAGTAAAAATCCTCTAGCTTTCGGTTGTTATGCACCATCGGCGATGACGTTGGCATTGTCGATGTTGAGTATTTCCCCAAAAATGTCATTTTGACTCTAAATTTTATCCTTTTTGCATCGTTTTCTGCTTTAAGCCCTAAAAATTAACAACCTGCAAGAAAACATCAAAACACCTTCCACACCTTCCATAACATCAAAACACCTTCCATTAAAGTGCAATATCACCAAAAACAGGTATAAAATATGGGTCTAAAATGCATGAATTTTCAGTGTATCAGTAATTCAGAGCATCCATTCAATATACGCAGAAATGGATGACATCTGTTCATCATCCTCAAGTCCTTAGCCCGAGAGCCGTTAAACTTCACACTTTAAAATCTCTCTTGATACTCAACCAAATCTCTTTGTTTTTGTTTCTAGAGATGCATCTAGACTAGGAGAGCATATCCATACAGTTAATCAAGTCTTAAATCATGTTTATGAGCATGAAGAATTAAAATAGACTCAGTTTAAGGGGAGAGTTCAATACCTTTGCCCAAGAGTTGTGTCATCGATTGGGTGCTTCCAAAAGCTTGATTTGAGTCCAGAGAGCACCTAAATGAAGCCTTGGGTAGCGGTGAATTTCTTAGGTATGATTTCGACCAAGGCTAATTTAAGGTGTTGATTAAAGTCTATGCTAGGGTGGTCTGGTGATGGGGCTTTCATGGGGGATCTTATTCTTTCACTCAGAGGATGCTGTGCGTGAAATTAATTTAACTGTGGTTCACTGTGGAGCGGTGAGTAATTATGTCCTTGTTTGAGCTAATTTTTGAGCTCCAAAATTGAGCTCAAAAAATGGGTTTGAGGGCTGGAAAATGGTTGTATTAATCGTAAGAGGTCTTGAAGAAGCTCTGGGAACAATTTGCTAGGGTTTTCCCAAGGAATTTCAACAACTCCCTTAACCATGGGGGTTGAGGTTAAATAGAAGAGCTTGGAGGCTACAATTGGGCTAATCAGTGGGTGGCTCTGGTTGCTTAGGTGGAGTGAAGAAAGGGGAAAAATCCAATTGGAGTGAGCCATCTTGGTTGGGTGTAATTTTGAGTTAAATCCTTGCTCCTCCTTGGCCATGGTGTTTTTTGGCAGCCAAGGTAGCTGGTCGGCTAGGGTCTGGTCACCATTTGGGCAGGTGGATCAGGGCTTGGTTTTGTTGAAGCCAATTGGGGTTGACCATGTGTGAAGATCTTAGATTAAAGAGTAATCGGGGGAAACCTATTTTTGGGTCAATTTGGGTCAAAGCATGAATTTGGTTGGGCTCATCCACCAATGTGGTTTGGGCTGAAGAGGAGACTAGCTTAATTAAGGGGTAAAGGATTTGGCTAAGCATAGGTTAGAGTGTATCATAAAAGGGGTTAAATGATTTTTTAAAGGAGTGGCTCCTCCTTTCACCATTAATAGTTTGGTGAGGTGACAAAGGGTCATATCGCTCACCAATGGCTTGGGGATGGCCTCATGGATTGTCCTTGGCTTGGTAAAATTGCATGAAAAGGGATTTTGGATTTTATGGGGCATTTTTGTGGAGTTTTTGATGAGGCTTCATTTGGAATAATTTTGTCATGAATTGGAAACTTAGGGAATAATTTTGATTAAATGGATGATGAGGAGAAAAATTAGAAAAATTGTGATGAGGAGAAAAATTGTCATGTAGGCTTTTAATTGAACTTTGGGCTTTTTGAATGACTTTAATGGCTTGGGCTTTTAGAATTGCGGGTAAATTTGGGCTAAAATTTAGGTCCATTAAATGTTAAATTCGGTCTTGGGAGATTTCATGAAGAGTTTTGAAAGGATCTCAACTAGCTTTGAATTCAATTGAAAGACCAATTTGGGGATTTGGACATAAAATGAAAATTGGGGCTTTTTTTCAACTAAAATTATGCTTGGATTTTGTTTAGATTAGGATTATGGATGTTGAATTTTAATTTGAAAATGAGATTGGGCAAAATTTGCGTCAATTGGCTTGACATTGAGGCCAATTTGGGGAATTGGGCCTTTAAGGGGAATTTGGGGTTTTTGATCAAAATGAGTAAAATTCGGTCAATGTGATGGTTCAAAATTGAAATTGAGAATAGTTTGAATGATTTTGGAATTTTTGGGATTTTTTGAAATTTTTGAAAATTTTGGTTCTTGAGGGGCATTTTGGTAATTTTGGCAAATTTGAGGATTTCAAAATTTTAGTGAATTTTGGTCAATTTAGGTAGTGGGTAATTATTTGAGATGACTTTTTGGTACATTTGCATATTTTGGGCAATCTTGAAAATTTTGGTGAAAATTTGGAATGTAGAGGTATTGTGGTAATCTTGATGATTTTAGGCTAAAGTGGCTAGGTAAGCCATGAAACCATGTCAAGTCAATAGGAGCCATATGAAGACTCATTTTGGATGCTTAATATGCTAGTCCCAACCCTCTTATCAAAGGGCTAGGGGTTAGGGTCCACCCATATGAGCTTTCAAAAAGGAGTTAGAAGACCAAATCAAGGGGTCCTATGGATTGGGGTGTGTGAGAAAGTGTAGTGTGTGCAAGCTAGCCTAACCAAAAGCAGACCACCCAGGGTTAGCCCTAATGCCTAACCATTATATTGGAAGCTATTCTTGAGCTCCCTCATATTAACCCCACCTACTAAGTTCTAGAGGTTAGGATCAACATGTGGAGCTTCAAGTTGAGCAAAGAAGAGTTTAGAATTTCTAATTGTGAGGGTTCCTTTCCTAGTCCTCTACAACAACAACAACAACAACAACAACAAAGCCTTAATCCCACTACGTGGGGTCGGCTACATGAATCCTTTTTCTCCATTGCGTCCTATTTAGTGTCATATTTTCATTAAGTTCTAGTAAATTAAGATCATTTTTAATACAATAAGCCCAAGTCTTCCTAGGTCTACCTCTGCCTTTCTTAACAC
>NW_018221298.1:227499-262154 GCF_001263595.1 Phalaenopsis equestris
CAAGATATCTAAATCGTTCACACCTTTTAATAATTTGATCACCCAAAGTCACACTTCTGTCACTAGAGCTATTACTACTAAAATTACATTCCATGTATTCAGTTTTAGTTCTACTTAAACGAAGGCCTTTAGACTCCAAGGTAGACCTCCATAATTCAAGTTTTTCCTGGGCTTTTTCTCTCGTTTTATCCACGAGAAGAATATCATCAGCAAAAAGCATACACCAAGAAAAAAGCATACACCATGTATTCCTTTCCTAGTCCTCTAGGAATTAAAAATAGAAAAGTCCTATGGCTAGACTGTAGGCTACAAAAGAGGAAACTATACCTCAACCAAAAATTAGGTCATCAAATGGACCCCCAATAGATCGGTGTGCCGGGCAAGCAAATCACACGTATTGTCGTTGACCGATGAGATCAACAACACCAACACAGATTTCTAATTCAACGGACATAAAATGAAGAGAAGAATTGAGTAACAATTGTTTTCACTGGGGAATTGGCAAGTGAACACTCGATCAAAATTTAGGATTCAGAACTCTCACTGGGGATTAGAAGGAACGAAATTCCAAAAACAACCACGACGATCACGATGTAGATTCAGTTTTCAATTTGATTTTTAGAAAACTTTGATTTTGATTGCAATAGTTTGGGAAGAGAGGAATCACAATTTAGGTTCTCACCTTGAAAAAATAATCAAAATTTAGGTACTAACCTCGAAAGGAGGGAATTAAAATTTAGGTACTAACCCTAAGATGAGAATTGAAATTTAGGAATCAACCATAGAAAGAGAATCAGATGCCTTACTTCATTTAAGGTGGACTTAAACCGATCTTAAAGATGAGATTAGGATGCCTTAATCCATTTAAGATGGACTTAAACCTATCTCAAAAGATGAGAATAGGATGCCTTACTCCATTTAAGATGGTCTTAAAACTATCTCAAATAAATTTTGGGTAGAGAATCAGATGCCTTGCTTCATTAAAGGTGGTCTTAAACCGATCTCAAAGAATGAGAATATGATGCCTTACTTCATTTAAGGTGATCTTAAACCTATCTCAAAAGATGAGAATAGGATGCCTTACTCCATTTAAGGTGGCCTCATACCTATCTCCAAAGATTTGGGTAGAGAATCAGATGTCTTGCTTTATTTAAGGTGGTCTTAAACCAATTTTGAAAGATGAGCATAGGATGCCTTACTCCATTTAATGTGGTTTCATACCTATCTCCAAAGATTTGGTTGGACAATCAGATGCCTTACTCCACTTAAGGTGGTCTCAAAACAAACCTCGAAAGATGAAAATAGGATGCCGTACTCCATTTAAGGTGGCCTCATACCTATCTCCAAAGATTTAAGTAGAGAATCAGATGACTTACTCCACCTAAGATGGTCTCATACCTGTCTTGAAAGATGAGAATATGATGCCTTACTCCATTTAAGGTGGCCTCATACCTATCTCCAAAGATTTGGGTAGAGAATTGGATGACTTACTCCATTTAAGGTGGTCTTAAACCTTTCTCGAAGATTTGGGTAGAGAATCAGATGCCTTACTCCATTTAAGGTAGCCTTAAAAATGATCTCAAAGATTTGTGTGTAGGATGCCTTACTCCATTTAAGGTGGTCTTAAACCTATCTTGAAGAAATTGGGTCACATTAGGAAGGAAAGCTCGATGATTCACATCCAACTTAAGGGGTGACTGAAAGACCAGATTGAGAAGGAAAGCTCGATGAATCACATCCAACTGAAGTGCTAATCGGAAACATATCACTATGTTGGGAAGGAAAGCTCGATGACTCACATCTTACCCAAGAGGTAGGGGGAACATCAGATTTAGAAGGAAAGGTCGATAAATCACATCCAACCCAAGTGTTGACCAAAAAAGTATTTCACTACATTGGAGAGGAAAGCTTGATGACTCACTTCCAACCCAAGATGAAGTGAGAAGATCAGATTGAGAAGGAAAGCTCGATGAGTCACATTCAACTTAAGAGCTGATATGAAAATTATTTCACTACATTGGAGAGGAAAGCTTGATGACTCACATTCAACCCAAGAGGTAGTGGGAAGATCAGATTGAGAAGGAAAGCTCGGTGACTCCATCCAACCTAAGCGCTGATCAAAAAATTATTTCACTACATTGGGCAGGAAAGCTCGATGACTCACATCTGACCCAAGTGGTAATGGGAAAATAATTGGCATCTCGGTACTGACCCTAAGAACAACCCAAAAAAGTGATGCAGAGAATTCATGGTGTTGAACTCATAGATATGTGGCATGCGTAGATGGACATTGGTGAGGGAAAATTTGTAAGATTTTTTGTAGAGTACGAAATTCCTTGGGGATGTGAGGAAATTGGTATGGACAAGGATAATCATGCTGCGCAAGCAAAGAGTAAGAAACCTCGAACTTGAGATAAACAAAATCAATAAATTTATCATTTTCTTTTCTTGTTGTCTTTATCACATTAAATTATGAAAGTACATTTTCAATATTTAATTTTCATTGGTTGATTTTTAAAATCAAGTTTAAATTTTAATATTATACTTTTGTTATATTATTCTTTGTTCATTTCAATTTGGAACCAACGTATGGGTCTACGAGTCTTTATCAGTCGCACAAAAAGGGCAATTTGACAAACATGCTGAAATTTTAAAGAAATTTCATTAATCTGCTTCAAACAGGTGTTACAGACTAAATACATGCTGAAAGCATCAAAAAAGGCAATCATGTTGAATATATTTGAAATATCATATGCTGAGTACATAGCATATATGCTACTCTAATGCAGTACAAAAGGTGACAACAACTGTCTATCTATCCTTTATGGGACGAGCTTCTGATCAAGCTGACCTACTAAGCTACGCTCCAGGGCAGGAATTCCTTTTACGTGTTCTTTGAGGTGCAACCATATCATAGCTCATACGAGTGTAGCCCCTCTAACTTTGGATCTGGACGGAATCCATGCGGTACTTTCTATCGTCCATTCTTCAAAATGTCACAGACACCCTGCGGTGTCGTACTCCCAGAACGCAGTGCTTGGCAAGGTCTGCTCCATTTCCTTTCAAAATTAGTACCGAACCCATCTGTAAAGGAATCTCAACAGATCCTTTAAACTATTCGAGGCCAACAACATCAATTTATTTTCGAAATAGAATATTGCTTTTTCTCATGAAGGACACCGTAGAGAAGGGCCTCTCAAAATCATGATGATTTATGTGTGTGGTAATGCAATCTCCTTTGTCATAGATGTTGATTATACAATTGTTGGGAATGCAGTCCGTTGGTAGTATACTCCATCTGATCATTCTTTTGATGATCCTCTTTATCTCGTAAGATGATCCTCTTTATCTCATAAGGCATGGGATCCACCTCATCATTTCTTAAGATACCTGGGAGGTTCGCTTGCCTATCTTTGGTAAAATTATAGCAACAATCACATTTGATAGTTATCCTGCCTTTTTTGTGCATCCAATTTCGTGGTTCTGAATAAGTTCTTTCCATTAGCATATCAACTTGACCTTTGTCCCTCAGGTAAAAGACACAATATAAAATTCTTCTATCATCATTTTTACAACTCCAGGCCTTCTAGAATGTTGACAATTTTTTCTTGTATTTTCTTGTAGAATTCAAATTCTTGCTTCTTAACACCATTGATCATTTCTCCTTTGAGATCTTCGGGGTGGCTCCCTCATCTCAACATCTGTAGGACACCACATCTTACTTGGCTCTATAGATAATGGAATATATGGCTCTGTATATGGGTAAGCTGTCTTCTGGTGTCCTATGTCAGCAACTATGAACTCCTCAAAAGAACTGTATTGATCTAAATGGATAAAATTGTATGTTAGGCATTCCATGAATGCTCCTCCTGTCAATACTTGTACAGTAACCTTGATGTCTCACATTAAGCAAGCCCTCTAAATTTCATCTAATACAGCTGGTAATATCTGCTATGGAGGAAACTTAGACTTGTCCTTCGTAGTAGGCGGGCTATTAGAAGCCTCTCTTATGCAAGAATCATAAATTTTCCCCTCAGGAATCGGGGTGAGTAAATTTTCTGCCTCTTTCATGAGCCTCTTTTCTTCATGTAAGAAGGCTCTGTGCTTACGGTGATTAGCATTTTAACGTTGTGTTCTTCTTGATGGTGCATCCGACACCCTTTCTTGATCAACACCAATTAAATTCCCCATGGATGTCGTTATCATGGACAACAAGCGGCTAGTCCCTTACATCAGATTTTGTTGCGTTATCACTTTCTTCCTCTTCAGTGAGAAGTCTTCTTTAGTACCAATCATCAACAATGACGGTAGTCTTTCCTTCTCTTGGTGGCTGACTATGTCCATTAGGGTACCCTCATAATTTACATTAACTTAACCAAAGTCTAAATCAAAATCTACAATGCCACGCTAAGCTGCCCTTTCTCTATTCGGTTCAAGATTCAAGTCGTCTCTAAAAGCGAAGATCAACTTACATCTTGACATTTTCCTACAGAAGACAGAAAAACATCAGTCTGCTGAAATTCAACACGAATAAGAACAAAAATTAAGCACTTATTAAACAACAAAGTTATTTGTACATGTGCAAATTTCTTATTTAATTTATTTTAATTTAATGAAATTTCAAAATTAGAGACAAAAGGAGAAAATTAAAGAGAAAATTAAAGTGAACAACTTCCAAAATTTTCATTTTTTTAATGTTAATTTTATCACAAAATTTTCGACGCAGTCACAGAAGTTTGGCCAAATAAATAACCACAGAACAATAAAAATTTCAAAAGGCTAATTTCAGGCAACGTCACTTCAGGTAGTATGTCTTCAAATAATGACCATTAACCGGTAGCATAGGTCTTTTGCCTCGAAAATCTACCAGTTTGTAAGATCTCCCTGAGTAAACTTTCTTTATGACGAATGGATCCTCGCAAGTTTTTTCAAATTTTCCACCTTTTTTTGCGGTGTGCAAGAATAGATTTTTTGAGAACAAGAACGAGGTCACTAATGTTGAACGCCCTTGAGTGGACCAATTTTTCATGAGCCTGCACCATCCTGACTTGGTAGAGTTCTAAATACTATTGTGCTTCTAGTCATTTTCTCTCGAGACTTTCCAATTCTTCAAGTTAGAGTTTTGCACTTTCTTAAGTTGTAATTTGGTTGGCGACGGTGACTCTGAGGGATGGTGTCTGAACTTCCAGCGGTAGTAGGTCCTCAGACCCGTACACAAGTGCGTAGGGTGTACATTGAGTGGGAGTTCTGAATGTTATCCGGTAGGCCCACAAAGCTTCAAATAGTTTATTATGCCACTCTCTTTTATTTTCGTCCAGTGTCCTCTGTAAAATCTGCGTAAGCATCTTTTTAAAGGCCTCGACCAGTCCGTTTGCCATGGAATAGTAAATTGTAGAGTACCTATAGTCTATCCCATGTCTTTTGTAAAAGTTATTGATCTTTGTGCTTTTGAAGGTCGTCCCATTATCGAAAATCACTCTGCACAGTACACAAAAATGGTGCAGAATATGCTGTGAGGTAACCTCTTGTAATGACACCACCTCTGCCCACTTGAAGAAGTAATATGTAGTGACAAGAATAAATCTATGACCCTTAGAGGATGGAGGGTCTATTAGACCTATTATGTTTGTGTCCTAACCATCAATGGCCACGAGGCAACAATTGGGTGTAACACATGCGGAGGTTGGTGTAAGACCACCCCATGCACTTGATAAAGGTGATACCTTCTAGTTGTATCCATGCAATCAAATATCATTGCTGACCATTAATACATGAGTCTCTTCATCTTAATTTTCATCTTTGGCCCTGACAGATGAGCTCCACACAATCCAACATGTATGATTTTAACAATATTCTATGCTTCGGCTCTACATAAACATCGCAACCACATCTGATCGAACGATCTTCTATAGAGGACATCACCTACTAGAGCATATGACATAGCTCTTCTTGTGATGTGATAAGCTTTAGACTTGCCTTCTAGCAATTTTCTAATTTTTAAATATTTTATTAATGGCATTCGCCAATCTTCATTGATGTCAGCAACTGCAATCATCATTCCTTCTTCTTTTTCAACTTTGTGTAGATTGTTAAGGTCGATCCAAGAAAAAGCTCATCTTCCTTGCACTTTAATGTTGATGGAATCCTCCGGTAGACATGCCAGTTCTTTAGCAAGTTTCACTAGAGCGTCGGCATGGGCGTTATCTCCACGAAAAATTCGGTAAAGAGTAACATTAGGGATATGCTCTAATAGCTTCATTATGTATCAATGGTATTATGCTAGCCTTGGTTTCCAAATCTTATATTATCCAACAAATTATTGGATGAAGAGCTGTGAGTCGCCATAGACGGTAATATCTGTTATATCCATTGAGATTTCCAACTCCAACCCAGTGATCAATGTTTCAATTTATGTTTCATTGTTTGTACACGACTCTATCAGGTGGTAGGAGAATCTCAACATACCCTTATATGGCGTGATGAAAATCAATCCAATTCCTACTTTGCCTAGTATAATCATCTCTGATCCTTTGTCTTTTCTGGCTGAAGAAGCTTCATCAAATTACATTTCCCAATGTCTGGCACTGGACAGTTTTATTTGCATTATCTGCTCATCTGACAGTTCATCGTTGAGTGGGACCTAGCTGAAAGTGGGTGTGCTGTGAAAAAATCTGCTAAAATCTATCCATTGATAGTGCGGAGGGGAACAAAAGTTATATCAAATTACAATAAAATCATTGACCATCTTGTTAAATGTCCGGAGAGTGTTGGTTGAGTCATCAAATATTGTAATGGATCAACTTTCAAAATAAGGGTAATCTTGTAAGAAAGCATTTAATGTCAATCTTTTGGGAGGTGAAAATTAAAGCTAGACAATGCTTCTTAATAGGTGGATACTTTACATTCGTCAGTATTAGATGGCGACTCAAGTAGTAGAGCACATTTTCCTTAACCTCATCATTGACTTGAGCCAACAAGGCTCCGAGAGAGTCGCCCAAGGCCACGATAAAAAGTATCAACGGTTTTCTCAGGATAGGGACTACCAAAATATGAGGTGTCAGTAAATATTACTTAACATCCTCAAAGGCTTGCTAACATTTCTCTTCTCAAACAAAATTGGTGTCCTTTTTAATTAATGCAGAGAAGAGCTGACACACACCTGAGAAATTAGAAATAATGGATCTCAGATAAGCCAACTTTCTTTGAAAGAAACATAATTGTTTCAAGGTTTTAGGAGGAAGCATTTTGTAGATTTAGGTGGATCTCAATTTTTCGAGGACGGACAATGAATGAGAGAAATTTCCCGGAGGTGACGTCGAAGGCGCACTGTAAGGCACTCATATTGAGATTGTATTATCATAATCGTTCAAACAAGATCCTCTAATCATACACATCATCTAATTTCTCTTTGATTTTGATGACCAATTCATCCACATAGCATTCCACTTGGTTGTGAATGAGGTCGTCAAAGATCTTCATCATCGCTCATTGATATGTTGCTCTAGCATTCTTTAGCCTGAATGACATCACTGTGTAGCAAAAGATCCAAATGGCATTCTGATGGTTGTAACTGCTGCATCCTCTAGAGCCATTTTGATTTAGTTGTATTGTGACGATCCATCCGTGAAAGAGAAAATCTCATGTGTCGATGCGATGTCCACCATTATTTCTGGTATCGATAATGGAAATTCATCTTTTGGACATGCATTATTTAAATCCTTGAAGTCGACACATAAACAAATTTGTCAATTTTTCTTCTTAACTGGTACAATATTGGCTAACCATGTGGGGTATTGCTCTTCACTTACAAACTTAGCGTCTATTAACTTCTTCACCTCGGTGATGACTTGTGTCTCTATCTCAAGGCACATTCTTCTGGGAGCTCCCAAAACTTAGGAACTGGAACTTCTCCTGACAGCCCTGACATTTCATCATAACTCCAAACAAAGCAATCTTTAAATTCTGACAATAATTCTATTAATTCTGTGGATTCTTACTTGTTGAGTAGAGAACTTATAAAGGTGGGTCGAAGCTACTTCTCAGTCCCGAGATTGATTTCTTTTAATTCATCCACTATTGACTTAATTTCTTCTTCATATTCCAGCGGAGCATCACCTATCAACTAATCTTGAAACTCATCCTCTACATCGAGGCAACCCTCTTCAAATCCGCTAGTAACAACCATGCAAAATTTTGAGTCATCGACTGGTCCTACACGACAAATCTAAGACCTTCTTTCGAGTTAGAAGTTTGACTTTTAACATTCCACAATTTTTTCAAAAGTTGTAGCTTATCCTTTGGCATTTTTTTTAACACGTATCCCTGTTGAATTAACATTTGTACACTAAGATAAATGTAACCAAAAGGTAATTCCATTAATTCAATAGGATCCTCTTCTAAATTTACATGATTTTCAGAATAAGTAGAAGGGGAAGCGCAGTAAAACTTGATCGGCTTTGCACCAAGAGTACGTACTTCCTTGACCTCTAAGCTCTCAATGTTTTGAAGGTAGATTGGAGTAAGGGTCATGACATTCACATAGTGGTTGATCCGATCATACATTGACTCTGTTCATCTTTATCCACATCTTCCAAGGAATTTTCATACTGTGGTTTCTTCTGTTTTATCATCATCATTTCTTCTTTGGAACTTTGTTCATCATAAATTTCTTCCATGTCAATGTTGATGGTTGGCCTAGTCCATTCAATAATCTTGTTGGTTCTTCCTCGTCCACATCCCCGGCCTCGATCTCGGATGTATGGGCTAATTGAACATCTACTAGCTTGTTGTGAAGAAATGGTGGTAGATTGTTGAAGCGGAGTTGAATGGCCTCTTCTTTATGATTATTCTAGATCTTTTAATTCATTTGCCACAATTTCATGAGAAAAGAAATTTTTCTTTGGAGGTGCGTAGTAGGCGGTGTTTTCATGAATGCCCACTTCATACATTGAAAATGGTTGTAAATCTCCCTTGATGCAATATTCTTGCCCTTCTTTAAAATATTTGATGCATTGGTGTAGAGATGATGGAACCATATTATGTTCGTGAATCCATGATCGTCCCAGTATAGCATTGAAAGAGGTCTCTGCATTGATCATATGGAATTTTTCGATTGTTACTAATTCTCCCACTTTCATTAATAGTGTAATCGATCCAAAGGCTCATTCTCCCTTCTGGTTAAATCCTCTTAACATCATTTTATCGGCTATAAGCTCTTGAGCCTCAACATCCAAATATACCAATGCCCGTAGACTCATTAAGTTAAGTGATGCTCGTGGATCCACCAAAACTCTGGACAATACAAATCTGCCGATATTAATGGAGATGTAGAATAGTCGGTTGTGGTCAGTGGTACCAAACAACAAGTCTTCATATTTGAAGGTTATCCCAGGATATTCCTTTAACGAAAAACCTTCATCTGTGGATGTTTTGACAAACTGAGCTAAGCAAATCTTTGGGTCAAGCAAGGTTGTAACCAAAGACTCTCTCCTCTCCTTTGATGGGCCCAGAGCACCGTAAATGC
Source organism: Phalaenopsis equestris (assembly GCF_001263595.1). NCBI lineage: Eukaryota > Viridiplantae > Streptophyta > Magnoliopsida > Asparagales > Orchidaceae > Phalaenopsis > Phalaenopsis equestris. Next base: position 237,023 of record NW_018221298.1, read on the forward strand.
TTAATTTCTCCGGAAACCTCCTAAGATGAGCTAGCACAATGCAATCAACTTTATACAATCCTCCAATATTTACTTTACTCTGTGGTTCTTCCACTGGCGGAGGTGGAGGTAGCTCTTCTCAAATTACTATATATTTTCTTTTATACACATGACTTGACCTCAATGGTAACACTTTCCCGCTCCTTAGATTTATTTTTGTGATTTCTTCTTCCTGAGATGTTGTAAGAAAAATTTCTGGTATCTCTTCTTCATGGGAGAGATTCAAGTTGATAGCAAGTGGTTCCACTCGAGGGCTTGCTCCTCTTTTTCGGTGCTATCGTAATCGGTGTTGTTGATATTTTCATCATTCTTCTTAATAGGTTCATTGGGCTTAAGTATGATTTGAGGATCAGTTTGTGAATCGAGATCATAGTTAGATTGAGCAAAGTCAATTGTTCTTTCATTAGAAACAGTAAAAATGTAGCCGAAATCATAATCATTATATTCAAAACACCCTGGTGAGGTAAAAAGATAATCATACATGGTTAGAGGTTCAAGGATTTTTTTTCCCGAATCTGAGACAATCAATCTAATAGTAGCAACCCTTATCCTGCCCCCCACGATATCGGTCTTCACAACATCATTCTTCTCTTTCTCTTCTGGTTGCAGCAATTTCTCTGACAAAACCTCCAACGTGGGCTGAGCTGGTTGTAGACTCTGAATGACTGCCAATCAAAGAACCTTTTTCAGATCCAATATCTTCTTGGATGACTTTCTCTAAACTTGCTCTATCAATATTTTTTCAAATACGGGTCTATTAGATTGATTGGCTCGGACGAAATCATGTTCAAAGAACCTTTTTTAGGTTCTTTCAGATATTTCATCGGGATTGTTATATTTCCTTTTTTTAAAATTCATCTCGAGCCAATCCTTGAAGATGAAACAACTCTCTATTGTGTGACGCAACATCCTATGGTAGGGGCAGAAATTGTGATACTCCTTCTTGGCAACTTCTTCCAGCCTCTTTGGTTCTGTTAATCTGAACTCGGGCTTCTTTATTAAATTTCTGAAAATCTTTGGCATAGCCTCATCTTTGAAAGAATATACACTCTTCTTCAATTCTGAAGGAGTGAGACCCATCCTACCCTCTGCTCGGTATGGTCCTCCCTTGTGGGACTTCAGGCTAGACTGGCCATACTGTTCTGTTTATTACTGACTACGCTACGACGATTGCTGGGAACTCTGATGGGAATGCTCTGCCTGTATCTTTATCAACTACTTTCCCTTATCAACCGTTGCCACTATCCCAAAGTTTTTCTTAAATATCCTGGTTGTTCTAGTTTTTTCTGATTTCTTTTGGGGGAGCCATGTGCTTAACTTCTTCTTGTAAACTACTGGCTTTGCTTAATAGCTTCTCAAAGGACTTGATGGTGAGTCCCTTAACCATGAAAGTTACCAACCCATGGATGCTTTTGAGTAGAATCTCAATTGCAACTTGTTCCTTTAGTTGAGGTTCACATTTCTTGCTAAGGTTTCTCCACCTCAAGATATATTCTAATAAAATTTTGTTAGGCTTTTGCCTCTCTACTATAAGATTTCCAATAGAAACATGATGCTACGCTCAGGAAAATATGTTTAGGAACAACTGTTCTAACTCTAAGAAAGTCTTGACTGATTCGTTAGGTAGCTTAGTGTACCAATCAAATGCAATTCTTGATAGGCTGCTGACAAACTGTCGGAAGAGTAAAGCTTCATTACCTCCGATATTGCCAAAACTGGCTGGAAAATGTGCTATATGCTCCCTGGGATTTTAGGTCCTGTCGAATGCCTTAAATTTTGGTGACACAAAACCCTTGGGGTAGGGTATGGCATCGAACTCCTCCGGGTAAGTTCTACCCCTTGAAATCAACGCACCACCTATAAATTTGGCTAAGGCCTCCAAAAGTTGTTGTTCAACCAACTTTTTAATATCTTTCTCTGGTATGGTACTTGGTGTGGAATCCTTCTTTTGTTATTCATGTCCATTGGTGAAGGCAACTTCTCTCCTTTCATCGGTAATATGAACTATCTTTAGCTGGTTGACCACTAGAGAAGCTACTTGTTCTGAGTGGGACTGTCCATTACTTTTAGCCATGGCGGCCATCTCTTCCATTCTCTTTTCCATTTGATTGATTTACTCATCTCTTAAGAAAAATGCCCTGTAGAGATCATCTGCGGTGTTCCCTTCAATGAGAGGTTGGGCATCCCGCGTAGATGTAGCAACTCTAGTCTCAATGACATGAACATCCATGAAATCTTCATCGAGATAATGAATAAAATCAAAATCTTCATCATCATTGATGGATACTCCATGCTCTTTAGCTAACTAAAAAATCTAAATCCTGAGCTTTTCAGCTTTCTCTTCGATTATTGCTTCTTGAATCATCTTAAGATCTGGAGGATTTTCTTGAACATCCTCTCCTTGTTCATTAAATTTGGTAGCAATAGCTACAACTATATCTGATATTTTAAACCTTTGCTTCATTTCACAATTTTTCCTTATGGGCTCATTGAACCATACTGGTACGGTGACCTTAAGTATCTGCGATGATGTATTGAGACCGGGTGTCTTAATGGAGGGATCGGTATGCTGAAGAGAGGCATGCTCTCCGCGGTGCAAACTAAATGCAGTATCAGGTGACTTCTTTATCTTCTCCTTCTTTGAGGTTGTCTTATGAGCAACAACTGACGGTATCCGCAGACCCAAATGGGACTTGGTTGGTCGACGTTCTGCAGACCCTGGAGGAACAATAGTAGCAAAATCTGTGGTAATAACAATAGTATCAACTCGACCCCCAGACGATTTCTGACAAGAATACAAGCTTACAAAACTTTGGTTGACTTCTGAGATTGTCAGACAGATTTGACATCCCTTAAAATCTCTTTCTTCATTTGAGGGAATGATGCGATTTTTTTGATACGCTTAATTTAATATATTCTATATAGTTACAATGATATAAAAACAAGTATAAGTATCACTCAGGTAATATAGGACTTTCTGATTAAGCCCCGAATATCGATCCCACGAGGAAGCGAAGAATGATGTCTTTAGTCAAATTCCAGTCTACTACTATCAGCCCTTAGATTGGAATGTCGATTAAAACAGTGTTTTATCTAGCAACTACTCCTAAATGCAAATTTTAAATATAAGGATAGTAATTATTCCTAAATGTAAATATTAAATTTTAAAGATAACCCTTTTTGGATGAATTGGTTTTAAGAATTTTAAGATTTTCAAAACTCCTATTCTTATGTAGTGAGTTGGATAATGTAAAGGAATGAGATACATTAAATATTGTATGTGCCAAATAGGAGCAATTTTAATTCTCTACCCTAATTCAGTATTTTAGAAAATTATTGGCTAATCTCAGGTTTAGTCCCTAAATCCATGGCTAGGCTAGGAGGATACTGACTCCTACTCGAGAGCTCTCACTTCCCTACCTCTGAAGGCTAACTCTCGCTTTATTTTTTTAAACACTAAGACCGAATTGAGGATTTTAGTCTGTCACCCTAAAATCTCCAATTCTACACCCATCTCAGTATATTTTCCTATTTATTTGCATCTAACCCCCATGAACATCACTATCAATATAATTTGAATGTGGTTCCATTTTGTTAAGCATTACACCGCCCTCTCTGAACTTAATGCAATTACAATAAATTTTAACACTATAATAGCTCCTTAATGTAATGTAAATGAAGTGCAACTAAAAACTATCACATTGATAATTAAAAATTCTTCAAGCATGCATCCCAAAGGTCCAAAACATGAATCCTACTCAGAGTAAAAGAAAAGTAGAAAGAAAAATAATGGCATAATTCTCTCATGCCACTATTTCCTAAGAAGAAAAAAGAGTAAGATAAACATGTCACAAAGCACGAAGAAAACACAACAAAAGAACTTCATTACATCAAAGCAAATTCACTAGATAAGTATTTACAAAATCATAAGATAATGAAGAACACATTACTTAGCTTTTTCCCCTTGAAAGAAAGATGAAAATCTCTCCCACAAACTCTCCCGCCGATCCATGCAATGCTAGAACATTCCCTTACAAATTCTCTCAAAATTCCCTTACCAATCTGTCTAAAAAAGGTAGAAATCTACATTTCTACTTCTATTCTAAGATCTCTAAACATTCTCCACATTTTCTCACTCACACACATCCTCACACACACACGCGCATACACACACACACACACATGCATATGAGAGGTCATGATGTACATATTTGTACGTATATAGAGCAAATTCCCTAATTTTTTCCAGGAGGCAAACCTATTCATCCAAAAGACATGTCTCTTCATTCAAGAGCCTTATCTAAGTGTCTAGATTCACTGAAATTCTTTATGGGTTTTTTGAATCACTTGAGAGCCTTCCAGAACATCAAAAACTGCCAAAAATCGATCCATGACCGTCCCGGGCGCTGGCGGCGCCGATTGGCGCTGTCGGCGCCGTTTTCTCATCATTTTTTGCTCTTCAGTGCTACTGGTGCCATCTCTGGCGCTGTCGGTGCCCACCCTACGCAGCTTCACCATTTTGCTTCGTTTGGCTCCGTTTTAGCTCTGTTTCGCCCCGTTTCAGTTGCGTTGCGTTCCTAACAAATAAAACTACCAAATAAGCATAAAATCAACCTATTCTTTAAAGTTTAATTTTATTCAAAAATGTGTGAGAAGTGTAAAAGAAATTAAGCATAGAAAGACAAATTAAGCATAGAAAGAGTAAAAGAAATTAAGCATAGAAAGACATATCGAAATGTGCTAGAATAAAATTTTCTTTCTTGCTCGTTTTTGCTTCTTTTTCTCCAAAAATCTATTTTCTGTACCTGAAACCAAAAATATACATACCTGAAACCAAAAATATATTTTCTGTACCTGAAACCAAAAATATACAAAATACCTTCCTTTAAAGTGCAATATCATTAAAAATGACCAAATATAGGCATTAAAATCATATGAAAAATTACACATTTTTTAAGTGTATCAAAATCCCCCAAACTTAAATGTTACTTGTTCTCAAGTAGCCCTTTTACTACATAAAAATATGACTTATGATAAAGACTAACTTATAAACTTCTATACTTTAGTTTAGTAAATAAAATAGTAAAATTTAAGAAAATCCTTTAATAACTTAGATTCAAATAACTTAGATTCTTAGATTCAAACTCTAAGTCTAAGAATACTTAGTAATCAATTTTAAGATTTCTAAATTTCTATTCGTTCAAGAAGATATGCAATTTGTTATATCAAGGATATTTAAAACATTCATATGAAAAAGAACTTCATGAAAATTTTACTTTTAATGCTACTAATACTTCAATACAAATTTAGAAAATGTAATAAAGCCTTTTCCTTAAGTTGATTGAAGTAAAGCTAATTTTTGATTAAGCATCTCCTCAAGCGATTAAGCATCTCCTCAAGCTTCCTCAAGCTTCTCCTCACTCATTTTTCTTTTCTTTTTCTCCCCTTTTTTTTCTTTCTTTTTTTCTTCTTCTTTTTTTTGTCTTCTTCTTCTTTTTTTCTATTTCCAAGTGAGGATTACTATATCTGGATAGCCTTTAATAATTTCGATTTTCACTATCCTCTTCTTAAAGTCAAAACTCCTTACCTCTCTTCACTTTATACATTCATATTAGTCATTCATATTAGTTTATGATTTTCATATTAGTTTATGATTTTTCTTAAAATTTCATCTTTTCTTCTTACATGAAACTCTAAAATTCTTAATACTTCAAAAGATATAATTTCCTTTACATTAAATAGAAAAACATAATCTTATCCTTTCATACCAAATATCTTTACTTTAGAATTAATCTTCATTATTATAAACTTTTACTTAAGTTTACCATAATATTTACAAACATAAATATAGTCATTTATAGTTAAACTCCAATTCCAAAGTCATGTTACATTAATTTTAAAAATTTAGTTAATTAAGGACAAATAAGAATTTAGTTTACTTCTTTTCAAAAGAAAATTTTCTTTTCCCCCAAACTTGCATTTTTAAATATTTTACAATTAATTCCATAAAATGTTGTAGGAAGGAAAAGTAATTGAATCTACTAGCTAATACAATATCTTATTAAATTTATATACATTCATAACCAGGATAGAATGACTGCAGGAGAATGTAAATCTAGCTTAGAACATGCATGCAATAATACTAAACTAAAAGTTAGTATACTTAGCTTTAACATCTATTTTTCTTCCTATCCCCAAACTTGATTTTAAACATGTATAGTATTTAGTGTAGGAAAATATAAGTAGGAAGAAAAATAGTTTAGAAATTCTATCTACCACAAATGTCTATCAAAAACATCTACAATTATTTATCAGGATAGAAAACATGTAGTAGAAAGTAAATCTAAACTAAATATGCCAGAATGAAATTAAATAAAAAAAGTCTAACTAGCATAACATGTATCAGACTTGGAATATAAAAGTGTTTTTCAAGTCCTATTATTTATAACACAAACACTAACAAACAAACAAGATAGATGAGGTCAATTCTGCCTTTAACTCATCACATCTCACTAACTTACTTCCAATTTCTAACAAAATCGCTACATAAATATATTGGGCACTTATAAATGATTTAAAAGATTATAATCCTAAAGATAAAATTATCTTTGAAATATTGGCTCCTAGGCACCAATCTCAGGCATCATCTAATCCTTTAAATTAAACACCTCTAATAGTTAAAGGATAGTGTAAATTCATCCACATATTACTCATCAAATAGGTTAGCTACTCCTACCCAATGAAAATAAGGTCAAAGAAACAAAGTAATAAAATTGAGATGGAATTGCCACTGATAAACTCATAATGTCTCTTATAAAACTCAAGTCTGGGTTAGATCCAAGTTGTAGTGGACTCGTCAATCCAACTACTACAAGAGAACATACAAGTATAACCATAATAAGAAGTTAAGAAATCACCTCCCTCATGACACATAAAAATCAAATCAAACCACTAACAATCCAAACATCTACCAATCATCAATCAAACTAATTAATCCACACTAAAGAAAACACAATACAACACTAAACAATCATGACTCACCATACTAATAAATATGGGTTGCCTCTCATAAAGTGCTTGGTTTAACGTCGCTAGCCTGACAAATGATTCCACCTAGATCAAAATTCAAATTAAGTAATCCTTGATCAGTCACCCAATCTTTTCCATATGTAGGGATTCCTACAAAGTCGTCAAATTTAAAATTTCCTTTCAGCTCTTCCTTTTCATATTGAATTATATCTTTATTCCTCATATTTATTTCTAAATCCAATATTTTCTAGTAATTTTCTCAATTTTTATATTAATATCATTCTTCAATTTTATAAGAAATGGATCTTTATAAGTTACTTCATGATCTCCCAAATTTTAGATCAGATTCTCTCTAGATAATTCAGATTTTGGATAAAATTCTTCTAGGTTACTCTTATATTTCAAGTTATCTTCTAACTCTTCAAGAATTTCTTCCATTAGTCTTTCAATATCCTTATCCACATCTCTCAACTCAAAGTTCTTTTGAAACATATCTTCAAATTCTCTTCTAAATATTTGTTCGATAACTTTATATTGCTCATCATTCATCTCTTTAGAATTTATCTCAGGGTCAGTAAGTAAAATCTCTGGGGGGTAACTGTTAATTGCCTTAATAATCTACCCCAGCATCAGAATCTCATTCATTTTCTCTGTATACCATAGAATATGCCATTCAGTGACTTTGAATAACTCTTTCATAGGAGATCTTTTACTGATTTTATCATTCAATTCAGGTTCATCTTGTGATTGAGTCGAATATGAAGATATAAAGACTGGTGGTGTAGATGAATTCTCTATATATGTAGGGTTTAAAATAGTATGGGGTATATTCATTTTAAGTTCACGAGATTTTTTAACAGATGGAATTAAAATTTTACTATTGTTGACGTCACTTTTTGGTTGAGGTTTAGTTTTTCCTCTTCGGTAACCTAAAGTCTAACCATAGGACTTTCATATTGACTATTCTTAGAAAAATAGACATAGAACCCTCACCATTAGAAATCCTACACTCTTCTCTACTCAACTTAAAGTTCGACATATTGGTCCTAACCTCTAAGCACTTAGTAAGTGGGGTCACTATAAGGGAAACTCAACATGAGTCACCCTTAAGACTGCTGGACCTTAAGGGTGACCCTAGGTGTTGGTCTGGAGCTAGGGCACTCACTACACTCATCTACACTCACATTCACTTACAACCCTAAAAATTAAAATTTCTAGCCTAGGTCCCTTGATCTTTTGGGATAATCATGTAGATGATCCCCTAAACCTACCAGCCCTAGAGCTATGGGTTTTCTAAGACCAGTACATAGAGGACCCAAAATGGGATTTCCTTTATTCCATGGCTCATTTAGGGTGATTAGTTACCCAATCCAAACAAAAGTACCCATCTTGGCCTTTTTCCCCAAAACACCCCCAAATTACCAAAATACCTCTCCATAGCCCAAAATCCCAAAAATTTCAAAAATTCCTGGAAAATCCCAATAAATCTCAAGTATTCCCAATTTCCATTTTTTTAACTACCACATGACCCAATTTGGCCAATTTGACCATCTTTAACCAAAGCCCCCAAATTTTCCTTTAAGGGCCCCAAATTTCCCCAAATTCAACCCAAATGTCCATCAATTTGATCTCAATTGGCCCAAGTTCCAATCATTAACTCAAATTTACTCTTGATATGACCAATCTAAACCTAATCCAAGTTTAATTGGCCCATGATTTGAGCCCAATTTTAATTTAGGTCAAAACCCTAATTTTGGTCACATGACCTAATCTCACTAAATTGAACCCATAGCCTAGTTATTTGGCACCAATTAATGTTGCAAAATCTTCATAACATTCCTAAACATCAAAATAAACCATCAATTGGCCTTGGTGAAGCCTCAAATCCATATGATTTTGGCCTAAATCCAAAATTCCTAAATTTAGCCCTAAATTGGCTAAGTCCCCAAATTCCACCCAATTGATTGCCTTAAGCCCCAAATTGGCATCCTATTCATGTTGAAAACTCTTCATAGGGTCTCCATTAACCATTTGAAATAATTAATTTGGACTTAGCCCAAGGCTAACACAAGCTAGACCCAAGCCAAGCCAAACATGACCAAATTGACTAAAATTCAAAATTCCCTCAAATTGACCCTTCAATTGAGCTCAAAACCACTTCCAATCTTCACAAAAGTTCTTAAGTATGATCATATAAACCAAATTCAACATTTATTAGGCACAATAGACATGGCTAACCTAGCCCAAACCCAATATTTGGTCATTTGCACCCACTTGTTTGCACCCACTTGGCCCAATATTTGGTCATTTGCACCCACTTGGACCCATGGACTAAATGTGACCTAACCACCCTAAAGTCACCAAATTAACTCCATCACAGCCATTAGTTGGACTTAGTGACCAGTCCAAACACCATGAAACCCCCTAAATCAAGCCATGGACCAAATGTCCCCAAAATCAAGGGATATTATTTCCAAAAATGCATGTGCTTAAGATATCCTTACCAAAATTAGGTATTATTGCACTAAATTGCTGTGACAGCTCCTAGCCACCTCCCCCTGCTCCTAGCCACCTCCCCCTGCCAGCCAGCCGGCCTAGTGGCCTGAAAAGCTCAAAACTAAGAGCTACCCCCATGGAACCTCACCCAAATCAAACCTAGAGGCCAGCTCAGCCAAACAAATTGATGGAGCTCATCTACCCTCCACCTAAGCACCACAATGCACCCAAACTTATGCCCTTAGAGCCACCCATGGCCATTTTTATAAAAACTCACCTCCCTGGCCAAGGGAGGGGTGCTGAAGTGTGCTGAAATTTTCTTAAAGAGGCCTCTCCAAATGTTTCACAGAGCTTCCCTAAGATCCCCTTAGTGCATTCCAACCATTTCGCCCCACCAACTCCCATTGCCGGAGCTCAATTTTAAGCTTGGAACCTTGCCGGAAACCAGGATAGAAACCAATACACCTCCACAGTCCACCAAAAATAAATTCACTCTACCCACACCTTCACAATAGTGAAAGAAGCTAAAGCCCCATCAAATCCCCCTTCCACAGAGCCTCAAATATAGCTCTAGACCAACACCCAGATCTGGCTGTGATCGAATTCACACCTAGGACTTATACCGAGACCAGGGACTCAATCCCTAGTCTCCTATGAATCCAACGAACGTGCCAAGGCCCTCCGATTGAAGCTTCACTTCTCAGAGAAGAGGTATAAAAACTCACCTCATCTCAAGCCTGTTTCGATTCTCTATTTAATTAAGCTTAATTTAATTGCATTATTTTCATATGAATTTGTTTGTCTCGCTTAGACGAGTCCATAGGATCAAACCTGAAGTGATTTGGTTAAGTATAGGCTGAGATCTTAGGGTTTTAGTGTGGACTGCCACAAGATCATTGTCGGACTGCCACAAGATCATTCTATCAGGAACGATGACAAGGAGCCATTTGATCGAGCGTGTATCAAATGGATGGAGAAGATCGAGACGGACGACGCTTCGGGACATAAACAGCAGGCTGAGTCAGCATTGAGGTGGATGGCGGCGTCAAATGGAAGGGCGTCGCGTGGAGCTTCGGAGCCGTCGTAGGTTGAGGTGGCACGCGTCGTTTAAATAGATAAATATGGCTTTTTCCTATTTATTTAAATACCCCTAACTTAGAAATTGCATAACTTTGTGTAGAAAAATCAAAAAAATAAAATCAAAATACCCTCTTGCGCAGTGAATAGAGGAGAACAATGTGGGATAAGTTTTAATTCCATTTGACGCTTATTTTATTTTTAATTATTTAAACATATTTTGGAATCATTTGATTCTACATGCATATTGACACATCACCTTTGCTTGAAATTTTGGCATGTTGTAGCCTTTGTCAAGGAAAAATATACTCTGATTTTTCTAAAGTCAGAGGAATTCCCTATACAGAGATCCATATTTTTCAAGTTTTTGCACATTATTTCCTTAAAATAATCATGGAAATTAGCATGTTGATTAGAAATATCCAAGAAAATTTTGGGAGGTCCACCATGACCAGAGAAGCTTTTAGAAATAATTTCATTGGTCAAGTCATTTAGAATGCACTTAATTTTTATGAACACTAAATCATTAAGATAAATAATTTTAGAAAACATAAACACTTAAATGACTTGATTTTAAATCTCCACCGTGATTTAGGATCCAGAGAACTCATTATAAAAATTTCATAACATTTTGAGTTCATTTAATAACCGAAGTTGATTTTTAAAGATAAACATCATTTTTGGCATTTAAATGATTTTTTTAAAAAATCAAAGTATAACTCAAAAATTTATAAAAACTTATTTTTTAAGTTCTGTGGGATCAGGGGTATTTTATAAGGATAAAATTATATTTAAAATAAAAACTTGATTTTTAACCTATTTTAAATATTTAGATAATTAAAAATCCCTAAAAATAAAAAAAATAATAAACTCATGGAAATATTCTAAATTGCTTCTTAATCACTTAGAAACAATTAGAATGTTTTTTCTGATTTTCTAAATAAAGATATTAAATTTTAAAACTTAAAAATGAAATTTTAAAGGCTAAAAATGAGTTTTCGTTAAAATAAACCCAATAAATCAAATAAAATATAGAAAAAAATAAAATCTTCTCTTCTGAGTTCTCTGACCTCAGGGAGACTTTTCAAAAATATAAAACTTAATTTTCTCCATTTAAAGTATTTTATATTTAATAAATACCCCAAAATTTAAAAAAATTGTAATAATTGAAATAAAATTCAAAAAATCATGAAATTTGGTCCAAAGGCTTCTCTAGTCTAAAGGTACCTCCAGTGAAAATTTCAATGGATTAGGATTTACCTTGGTCAAGTTAGGAATTTTCTTTGAAAAATCCTATTTTTGCATACTTTTATTTTTTCAAAATGAACACAAGACAACAGGGGTAGGAAATGCGCACGGTAGGAGGGGAAGGTAGCCGTTGTTGGGTGGGGATAGATAGGAATTTTCTTTGAAAAATACTATTTTTGCATGAAAATAATTATATAAATAAAATTAAATTTTCAAAAATCACATTTTTTCCTCTGATGTCTTAATTGAGCCATGAATGAGGTAGGATAAAAATCTTAAAGTCATTTGAATTGAATTTGACAAATAATGACCTGCTGAGCCTCAGGGGCAAATGTGTAATTTTGGAAACTCAGCCTTAATTAACATTGAGGCTTAATTCAAGAAGGAAAATGGGTAACCTCTGATCTTAATTTGGATATTTGAAACACAAGGGGTTAATTAGTAGAAATCAACCTCACTTTCTTAATTAAAAAGATAAGTTAATAGATTTCTAAATTAATAAATTTTGGAAGTTTATTAAAATAAAATAAACCTAGGGCTTAAAGGTATGACTTTTGAAGTCAATAACTAATCAATTTAATACCCCTATTTGATGTTCAAAAAAAATTTCAATTATGAATCATGACCACCTAAAGCCTAACATTTTCAAAACTAATTAGGACACTCACCTAGTTCTTAAGGGCTTAGTAGTGACTCAGGCCAAATCATGTTTCATTTAAATGAGGATTAGAAAAGTAAATATCATTGAAAATTAAAAGAACTTTTAAACACTACAAGCCCAATTAATTTTTTGCTAAGTGTTCCAATAATACTAACTTGCCTTTTTAAGGGTCTTCACCCATACAATTTTTAAATTGAATCAGAAGTGATAATTAACCTATTCTTAGAAATAATTGAGACATAAATGTTCATTGAGCATTAGGGTGTTTTATAGGATGAATTATTAAGCAGCATAATAAGTTTATAAGAACTCAGGATTTTCTACAAGATAGTGAGAAAGTAGCATGGGCCTACTTCTTTCTCTAGATCTGTTGGACACCTTGGAGATCTACTAAACTTAATATATCCTACTTGATAAAGTCATCCTACTTGATAAAGTCATCCTGATAAAGTCATCCTTAATTAAACTCCAAAGGACCCATCAAGATATGACATAGGCTTAAGAAAACTACAAAAATTTTAATTCCCTGTTTCATATAAACTATCTTAACATGCTTTTTGAGTTTTAGGTGGTGGAACAAGAAGACTCGTCAGGTAGGCTTTTACAGTTTTTAGCGTTGTCTTTCTTGTGCTTTCATACTATACTTTTATACCTGTAAATTTGCATGCTAAGCAATGACGCCACCCTGCATGAAAACTAAAACTATCAGGATAGCCATAAAACCAAAACCAAAACTAAAATCAACCAAGATAAAATTCACCGCCACGACATTCAAAATATAAAACAACTCAAAATTTAATCTCAAACATCACACAAAACTACAACTTCAACTAAATTAAGATGTCTCTATCGGATGATCGGGGATCCCTGGGAGGAGGTAACCTACGGTTGCTAACGAGGCTTCCCACAGTCTAAATGAAATTATGGAACTCATTAAGTTGAGTTCTGTAAGTTCATTTGGACTAAGTGAATCCAATAGAAAATAGTGATGAAGAAACGAGGGAACCGTAGGATCCTAACTGGTGTCGCTCTAATCAATTTTAATATGCCCTCATAAAATTTAAAGAACTTTAACCATAGGGCCACCTGATTATAACTTGACACACTAGAAAACTCAAACTCGTCGCGACGAGGAGCTTGGAGCTAGCATGCATCTTCAACAGCAAAACCTGTCTTCCCCAGCTAAATTAATCTTTTTTCCTTAGAATTAAACAACAAAGCCATAGGACTTTGAGGTTGTTTGCTTATGCAACGTAAATCCTCACCTTATCTTTAGGCCTTTGTATAGCCCTGCTATACAATATAAGCCATAAGTCATCCTAGGATTCCGAGCTTGTCGTCTGTTGCGACCTAAATACTCACATCTTCCAGGCTATTTGTGTGATCGTTTCACACGAATGTAAGCCCTAACTAATAAAATTGGCAGGATGAAACACTTAAATTTTTCTCCTCAAAATTGAAGCCAGACATTAGGATAGCTTGGAAGTCACCGAGGTTCTCCTCTGAATCCATGACATCCCCTAGTTCTTCCTCTAGATTCTACAATAAAATGTTGCAAATTTGAACTAATACCCTTTCACAGCTCTATGTCCAATCTCATTAAGAAGTCCTACCCTTTGAAATTTCTTGAAGATAATATTTCTTGATTTTTATTGAGAATCTTCTTAGGTGACTTTGGTCATTTAAGATGTAATTAACTATAGGGGCTTGCCCTTATAGGAAGCATGTCCGAACCTAGCATAATATAAACCATATTTAATTCTTTATATTAAATAGGGGAACTTATCGATGAATATAAAGGTTTCACAGACCAAACGGATGTCATATGTTCTTTAGTTTATTTGATCGAGCCTCATCCTCGAGTCTTGTGTTTATCCTTTAGGATAGATACAGGGTTTAAGTAAAGTGTTCTTTCAATTAAACTATGAAAAATATGGGGTCAATTTGATTTCATATTTTTCTAAAACTAAATATATATGTAAATTAAAACATCCTTCAGAAGGGGGCGACGGGATTTCGATTGCGGTGACCGACAGCTTCTTACGGGCAACCCCCCAAACCAAACAACCAAAAATATCGCCTACAGCTTTTGGAGACTCTGCTGGGGATGAGCCTTTCTCTCCATTTAAATCAATAAATATTATATTCACACATTGGTAATGTGTCCATGTCCCTCTTGGACTAAATTACCCTTCTTCTGTTGGCATACTTTACCCATTTCTGTTTTACCCTTTACCCATTTCTGTCTTGGGAAGGTAAAACCAACTCCTTGAACTTCAGGACTAGCTGTTCAACCATCTTCAAACGGAGGGGTTAAGAAGGCCATTGAGGACTCCTTAAAATTTCCTGTGGGGTTGGACCCCCAATAGGTATGTCGGTGGACTTGTTCCCCCTGGGCCATTTCTGCTTCCACCTGGGCATTTTCTGCCACTAAATAGGTCTCGCACTGGGTTCTAAAATACTTCACATCTCCCTTCCAAATTTGATTTGTTATTTCGCAAATTAAACCAAATTGTGTCATGCTGCACACACTTTAAAACTTTCTTATGTTAATTTAACACTTTTTTTTCTTTCTTAAGTAATATTTTAAAATACCCATAAATTAAGACCCGCCCAGTGTACAGATCAACCTCTACTTTAAGTGGTCGCACTAAAAAATTACGAGGTTTTTGGCCATATAGCTAACCCTGAAACTTTCTGTTTTCAGGCCCGCTGCAATGGCTTACACAACGCTGACCTTTTACTGCAACCTACCAACGGACCGCAGCGCCCGTAACATTGCTCCCACAATCAAATTCGGAGCTGGATTTGAAGATCTCAAGGTCATCCTCGAGAAAGCCCCGTTCGTGGTAATGAAGATCTCCGCTCCAGAAATGCAGGAGCCATCTGCAGAATTCAACCTGAACTGCCTTCAAGACTTCCCTTCCTGCAAAAAGGCTAAGGCTATTTTCGTCGCGGCACCCGTCAAACTCACTAGCTTCAGTGCTGCTAAGGGGAAAGAAGTAATGATTGTTGAAGATTCGATTGAGGGATTAACCGTCCCACCACATGTGTTTGAAATCGGATCAAGTTTAAGGACTATACTGTTGACCCGAACTTAGAGGAGGAACCGTAACAGAAAAGTTTGGAGGACCATCAAAGCCCAGGCTCCTGAGAAGACATCCGTTGAGGAGGAGCCTCATCAAGTTGAAGAAGTGTTACCAGAAATTTATCCACTCCTGCGAGGAAGTAGATTCTATCCTCTGACACATACCGAGGGATATGAGAGTATCCGAAGGATCGCTGCCGCGTTACCATCACTTCATGGACACAGTGAGGAGAGAAAGAAGTTCACTCCTATCACCCAATTTAGTCTTGCTACCAAAGAAGGATGTTCGGTTAGCGAGTTACTTAAATGAGTGGGAGATGAAATTTTTCCTCGCATGAAGAAGGAAATTTTGAAGGGCATTAAATCCGCCAGAGAGTCCCACAAGACAGCTGGAGTGCCACCTGCTCGCATTCCCATTTGGTTCCATTTAGGGAACATAATTGATACCATAGTGATTACTACTGATTATACTACCACCAGGACTGCAGGCCATCGACTGGATAAGTCGAGACTGGGTCTGAAGATCTTGCCCATCACCCGTTATGAAGATACTTCCTACAATCCCGAAGATAAAGACAAGACGATTACCTAGCACTGTAGTCGGTCTACACCACGGGGAGCATACTTTCCCTCGACACACCGATGTTTCTACTAAGACGCTCCGTCACGAGACATCATCATCAAAAAAGAAAAAGGTATGGAAACCCAAGGTCACTGCATTGATACAGTTGAGTGAGCCCGCGGGACAAGAAATGAAACTAGGATCTGAAATATCTTACATCGTTGCGACAATAGCCAGCGAGATGGAGGAATAGGTAGAGGATGTCCATCAGGGTCCTCCAGATCTTAAAGCAATCAAGGAATCGATAATTGAAGAGAAAGTTTAGAAACTTAGAAACTCAGGATCAACTCAGGATCAAAATTTTTGAGTTAGCTAGAGAACACAAGGTTTCTATCGATAGCGACAATGAAGATCTTGATTACAAAGATTACCTGGAGGAGGATTTCATGGAGGTCCATGTGATCGAAACTAGAGCCACCACATCTGCGTGCGAGGCTCAACCTCACACCGAAGAGAATGCCGTAGATGAACTGCGTAGGGTTATGCTCCTAAGGGATGAGCAGGTTAGTCTACTGGAGAAAAGAATAGGCGAGATGACTGCAGCTATGACCGTCATGGCCACCATTCAAGGGCAATCACAAGCACCTCAATTGGCTTCTCCAGAGATTAATCAACCAAAAATCATACACATCACAGA
The DNA here is from genome assembly GCF_001263595.1 of Phalaenopsis equestris. NCBI lineage: Eukaryota > Viridiplantae > Streptophyta > Magnoliopsida > Asparagales > Orchidaceae > Phalaenopsis > Phalaenopsis equestris. The sequence continues at coordinate 253,920 of NW_018221298.1, forward strand.
TGAAAGGAGAGAGGTTGTTTAAGAGAACAGAGACAAGCAACATAGAAATGATTCTCCATTAAGTGCCATGCCAGAAAAGGAGTTCATCCACATGGTTGAACAAGTGTGGGACGCTCTAGCCCAATCCAAGGGCGGTGCATCAATTTTGAAGGGTAGACCTTATCAAGAAGAGTTCGTTGCCGTGCCTTTCCCCAAGAGTTTTGTGGTCCCAAACTTCAAGATATTTGACGGGACTGGAAATCCCAGACAACATATAGCGCATTTCTGAGCCATTTGTGGCAACATAAGAAATAGTGAAGCTCTACTCTGCCTGCAGTTCGTCAGCAGCTTGTCAGGAATTGCTTTCGACTGGTACGCTGACTTGCCCAATGGGTCAGTAAAAACATTTTCTGAATTGGAACAAATGTTTGTGAAAAGATTTGCCGGGCACAACACCATGTGTCTATTGGAGAGCTCATGATGGCAAGCAAAAAACCAAAAGTCTAGCGAAACTTTGGTAGACTATATTTTGTGGTGGAGAAACCTTAGCATGAAATGTGAACCTCAGCTACAGGAACATCTTGCAATTGAAATTCTACTCAAGAGCATTCATGGGCTAGTAGCTTTCATGCTTAAGCGACTCACCATCAAATCCTTGGAGAAGCTACACAATAAAGCCAACAGTATTCAAGAAGAAATAAAGCACATGGAGCCACATGAAAAGGCTAAGGTGGCTAAAGTGTTCGAATAGAAATCAGGAGTAGTGGCGACCATCGACAAAGGAAAGCAGCCGATAAAGATATATGCAAAAGAATATTGCCAATCCTCTCAGAAATAGAATAATCAATCCAACTAGCGGCTGCCTCAAGAAGGAGCACCTCGAACAAGGGATAAAAGAATATCCTTGTTAGAGCAACAAAGAGTTGTATATTCCTTCAAAAACGAAGCTGTATCAAAAATATTCAAGAGCCTGATGAAGAAACCAGAATTCAAACTATCGGATCCAAAGAAGCCCGAAGAGGTGGATAAGAAGAATAAACCAAATTGTTGCCCATACCACCGGTTGCTTGGGCACACTGTAGAAAAATGCTTCATCTTTAAAGACTGACTCGAGAGGAACCTTAAAGAAGAGAATATAACAATCACGAAGGAGTATTTGAGAGAACTTGAAAAAGGTTTCGTAAACATGATTTCAGCTGAGCCAATCTCCCCAATTGATCCGTATACTAGAACATACGGATGGAGTACAACCTGGGATGAAATTAAAGGGTCTATAATCACATACAGGATTCATCGAAACAAGCTTCAACGAACACTGAAGAAGGATGGAATGAGGTATGGAGCAAATTATCCAAGAAAATACTGAACAAGATCCAGTCTACATCAAAACTAGCCTCTATTCTGAGTCTGCAACATACCAAGCCCGAGATGAAGATTTTGCCATAAGATCCATCATCGTCAAGAACAAAGAATAAGAAGAAAAGCATCACTGCAAAGATTGATAGCACGGGGGGTAGGATAGGGGCTGCCTCTACTAGATTGGTTGTCTCGGATTTGGGGAAGAAAATCCTCGAACCTCTGACTTTGTAAGATTATTTTTTTGTCCCTCCAGGGTCTTATGAATATAATGATTTTGATTTCGGCTACCTTTTAACTATTTTTTATTATAACATAACTATTTATGACTGATCTAGCTTCAATCTCAATCCCCAAAAGGATCCTCAAATCATACTCGAGTCCGTAACTCATTGTCAAGTCCAAAGAAGACATCAGTAATACCGCTTACGACAACACCGATAACGAACACCGATAACTCAAGCATCATGGTACACCACTTGCCATCAACTTAAATCTTTTCGATAGAGAGGAAAAGACACCGAAAGATTTTACAATGATATCTGAAGAAGAAGAAATCACTGAAGTTAATACATTTGAGGTTAGTCCTTACATTCTAAATCTCTCTCTCTTTTTGAATTGATATCTAAATTTCAATTCCCATCTCGGGGTCAGCACTTGCATACTGGTTCCCATTCTCTTAAACATTCTAAAATTTATTAAGTCAAAGTTAAGTAGACTACAACGTGCTAGCTCATCTTAGTAGTTTCAACTCTGGGATTATGTATATATATATATATATATAGGCATTTTTAGTCTTAGAGTTTATAGAAGCGTTAAAATATTCTTCGATTATTTTAAAACTAAGTTTTAATAGTACTTTATGGTGGACTATTTCAGCCCCAATTTAAAGAGTCTGAAGACTATATTTCCACACTTTTATTAACTACGCTTAGATGAAGACTTGCTTAGCTCAGTTGGCCAGCACATCCTTTGATTTCGGCTACCATTTTCAGTGCATGAAGTTGGTATCCATGAAGATGATGCCTACTACGCGCCTCCAAAGAAGACTGTCTTCTCCCGTAAACTTCTCATGAATAAAGATAAAGATTCAGAAGAATCACAAAAAGGAGGCCATTCAACTTCGCTTCAGCAATCTTCCACCACTCCTTTACAAAGAGATGGTGAAAGGCCTTTTAGTTCACGCACCCGAGGTCGAGGCTAGGGACATGGACAAGGAAGGATCATTTTAATTATTGATCGGACTAGGCCAACTATCAACTTTGGTGATGAAGATAGTTCTGAAGACAAAATGATGATGACAAGACAGAAAAGACCTCAGTACGAGATATCCTTAGAAGATATAGAAAAGAATGAATACGAAACAATGTATGATTGGATAAGCCACTATGTGAACGCTATGACCCTTACTCCGATTCTCCCTCAAAAGGTCGAGAGTTTAGAGGTCAAGGAAGTCTGTAGAGTTGGTTCCAAGCCGATCAAATTTTACCGTGCTTCTACCTCTACTGAGCTTGAAAAACATGTAAATTTGGATGATGATTCTAATGAATTAATGGAATTGTCTTTTGGTTACTTCTTGCATTGTGTTCAAAAGTTAATTCAACAGAGATACTTACCAAAACAAATGCCAAAAGATAAATTTCAACTTTTTGAAAAATTATGGAATGGTAAAAGTCGAACTCCAAATTCAAATGAAGGTCTCGGATTTGGTATAGTCGAACCAGTCAATGATTCTGAATTTTGCATGGTTATTACTGGTGAGTCAAAAGAGGATTGCCTCGGGATTGCCTCGATATATCGATATAAAGGATGACTCTGCTGATCAACCAATAGAAGATGCTCCCCTGGAATTAGAGGAAGAAATTAAATCTACCTTTGATGAATTGAAAGAGATTAACCTCGGGACTGAAGAACAACCCCAGCCTGCATTTATAAGTTCTCTAGACAAAGAATCTGCAAAATTGATCAAACTATTAACAGAATTTAAAGATTTATTCGCATGGAGCTATGATGAAATGCCAAGATTGTCCGCGGAAGTTGCAGTCCATTAACTTGGGGTGGACAAGAATATAACCCTAGTAAAACAAGCTCCCAGAAGAATGCGCCTTGAAATAGAACAATAAGTCATCGCCGAGGTGAAGAAATTAATAGATGCCAACTTTATAAAAATGGAACAATACCCCATGTGGTTAGCCAACATCATACCTGTTAAGAAGAAAAATGGACAGATCCGCTTTTGTGTTGATTTTAGAGATTTGAACAAGGCATGTCCAAAAGATGAATCTCCACTACCTATACCGGAAATGATGGTGGATATCGCTTCAACACATGAAATTTTCTCCTTCATGGACGGATCATCAGGATACAATCAAATCAAGATGGCTCCTAAGGATGTAGCACTTACAGCCTTCAGAACACCAATTGAAATTTTCTACTACACAGTGATGTCATTCGGCTTAAAGAATGCCGGGGCAACATATCAGCGTACAATGACGAAGATTTTTAATGACCTCATTGACAATTAAGTAGAATGCTACATGGATGATTTGGTCATCAAAAGTAAACAGAAAATAGACCATTTGTTCGATTTGAGGATCGTGTTTGAATAGTTACGAGGATATGACCTTAAAATGAATCCCTTAAAGTGTGCCTTCGGCGTTACTTATGAGAAATTTCTAGGATTTATTGTCCGTAATCGGGGAATCGAGATCGACCCAGATAAGATTAAAGCTATCTTGGAAATGCCTCTACCTAAAACATTGAAATAACTACGTTCCTTCTTGGGGAAGTTGGCATATCTGAGACGTTTTATTTCTAATCTCTCTGGTAGGTGTCAGCCTTTCTTGGCATTAATTAAAAAGGACGCCAAATTTATTTGGGAAGAGAAATGCGAGCGGGGTTTGAGGACGTTAAACAATATTTAATGACACCTTCTGATTTGGCGGCCCCTATCCCAGGGAAACCGTTGATACTTTATACCACAGCTTTAGATGACTCTCTCGGAGCCCTGTTAGCCCAAGTAAATGATGAGGGTAAAAAAAATGCACTCTACTACACCTAATGTCACCTAATTTCGACGGAGATAAGGTATCCACCTATTGAGAAGCATTGTCTGGCGTTAATTTTCGTCGCCCAAAACCAAAAGCTTAGACAAAAGCTTAGACATTACATGCTTTCTCATAAGATTACCCGAATTTCGAAAGTTAATCCATTGCAATATTTGATGACCCGACCAACACTCTCCGGAAGTCTAACAAGATGGTCGATGATTTCATTACAATTTGATATAACTTTTGTTCCCCTCTGTCTTTTGTTCCCCTCTGTGCTTTTGTTCCCCTCTGTGCTATCAAGGGACAGATACTAGCAGACTTTCTCACTGCATACCCTCTGCCAACTGGGTCCTCTCTCAACGACAAGTTACAATACGAGCAAATACTACAAATAGAATTATCCAGTGTGCAACGCTGGGAAATGTACTTCGATGGTGCTTCATCAGCCAGAAAAGACAAAGGTTCTGGCACAACTATACCAGGCAAAGCAGGAATTGGTTTGATATTTATCACACTAGATAAGGGTATGTTGAGGTTCTCATACCACCTGACAGAGTCGTTCACCAACAATTCACTAATAATGAAGCAGAATATGAAGCTTTAATCATCGGATTGGGAATGGCAATCTCAATGAATATAACAAACATTGTCATCTATGTCGACTCCCAACTCGATCATCCAACAAATCACCGAACAATACAGAATTTTGAAACAAAGATTAGCAGAATACCATCAGTACACGGTAAAGCTCTTGGAGCAGATTCCCGATGTGACCTTCTACCGGATTTCTAGGGGAAACAATGCTCATGCCGACGCTTTAGCAAAACTCTCTAAGGAAATGGCGTGTCCCCCAGAGTATTCTATTGAAGTCACAGTGCAGGGAAGACGGGTCTTGTCTCGGATCAATTTTGAAACTCTACACAAGCTTGGAAAAAAAGAAACAATAAATATAGTTGCAGACATCAACGAAGATTGGCGCAAGCCATTAATAGAATATTTACATACTGGAAAGCTGCCAGAAGACAAGTCTGAGGTGCACCACGTCACAAGAAGGGCTATGTCTTATGCCATGATGGGAAATGTTCTCTACAGAAGATCGTTCAGCCAGATGTGGCTACGGTGTTTGAGCAGAGCCGAAGCACAAAATATTTGCCAAAAGGCACACGAGGCACATGCCAGATTTTGTGGAGCTCACCAGTCAGGACTGAAAATGAAAATGAAGATCAAAAGAATCGACTATTATTAGCCAGAAATGATGTCCGATTTCATGGATACAACCAGAAGATGTCACCAATGCCAAGTGCATGGGGTGGTCTTACACCAGCCTCCGAATGTGCTACACCCAACTGTTGCCTCGTGGCTATTTGAGTGTTGGGGCACGGACATAATAGGTCCGATAGACCCTCCATCTTCCAAAGGACACAGATTCATACTTGCCGCTATAGATTACTTCTCCAAATGGGCAGAGGCAGTACCGCTACGTGAGGTAACGACACAAAACGTCCTTCAATTTTTCAAAAGCCAAGTTGTCTACCGTTTCAGGGTACCACAAAGAATAATTTCCGACAATGAAACAGCTTTCAGAAGTACAAAAAGCAACAATTTTATCAAAAGACATGGGATAGATTTAAGATACTCTATGATTTACTATTCCAGAGCACATGGTCTGGCTGAGGCTTTCAACAAAACAATGGTACAGATTTTGAAGAAAACACTGGATGAAACAAAAGGGATTGGCACAACAAATTGTTAGAAGCTTTATGGGCCTATCGGACAACGTTCAGAGCTCCCACTCAATGTACACCCTATATTGTATATGGGACCGAGGCTGTGCTACCTCTAGAAGTCCAGACACCGTCTCTCAGAGTCGCCGTTGCCAACCAACTCACAACGAAAGAAAGCGTAAAACTCAAACTTGAAGAACTGGAGAGTCTCAAGGGAAAATGACTAGAAGCACAACAACATTTGGAGCTTTGCCAGGCAAAGATGGTACAAGCTCATGACAAATTGGTCCGCCTAAGGACATTCAAAGTTGATGACCTTGTACTTGTGCTCATGTACTTGTGCTCAAAAAACCTATTCTTGCATGCCCCAAAATAGCTAAAAAATTCGAGCCAACTTGGGAGGGACCATTTCTCATTGAAAATGTCTATACGGGAGGAGCCTACCAGTTAGTGGACCAGTTAGTGGACTTGCCTACCAGTTAGTGGACTTCCGGGGTGAAAGACCCATGTTACCAATAAACAAATGATATCTGAAAATCTATTATTCAACCTGATGTTGCTTACCTTCGCTTGCTTTGAAACTTTGGAAACTTTGATTGTTTTAGGGTTATCTATGTGGCCAAATGTCTATGACCGGGTCCAAATTTTGTAATTAACCTCAATATAATGAAAATTTTAAAAAGAAAAATATTTCAAACTTTAAATTTTCATCTTTCCAATTTTAATTATATAAAACTCATACACAAAATTCTTCAAACCTAAAAAAAACTAAAATTTACTTTAATAAATACTTTTTTTTTGTTCTTGTTCATGACAAGTTTTGGCCCACTGACGTTTTTCCTGTCTTCTGCAGAAAAATGTCGGGACAGAGGCTAATCTTTGCTTTCCAGGATGGCTGGAACCTCGTTTTAAATGAGAAGATGGCGCCGTCGGGCAGTACCATAGACTTCAACGTGGATTTCAACCAGGTTGACATGGACTACGAAGGTCCTCTAATGGACGTAGTCAGCTGCAAAGAGAAAGAGGGACTTCCTTAACTACTGAGTGTGACCACTAAAGAAAATGTATCACGCAAAGGCAAGAACGTGATAACAGAGCAAGATCCAATGGAGGGGCCCAGCCGTCTGCCCTCCATGGTAGCTACACCTGCTGGAGGCTTAATAACCGCCAATAACAAAAGACTACCAAGTACTCCTCTTTGCAGGACGCAACGCAGGAACGCCAGCCGCAAAAAGCAGAGAGCTTTTCTACGACAAGAACGCAAACGTCAAAGAGAGACGAACAACTTGCTCACCCATATTCCTGAGGTGCACATTTACGATCCAGACCTGAAAGAAACTTCTGCTAGCGTACCCACCATGGAGGAAGAACCAGGGTTTGTGACGGATTCAAACACACTTCCAGTTTTAGATGTTTTGTATCAGGGTTGCCCGACATGCAACATTGAAATACCGGCCCGGACATCAGCCACAGGCGCATTTGTAGAATGCCCGTCTTGCATTGATCTGCATCTACAGCGTTTCAATATATTAGAAGAATACACTTCAAGCACCAACGAGTCTTAGACTCCAGATTTCATGAGGCATGAACCATATGTCCCGCTGGAGATGGATCAGTACTTACCGTGGAGCCCAAGGTAGTACATCTTGTTAGAGGATGAGTCCCATATTCTAGAGCGACCAGAATTAGTTTGGGTTCCCGCTGATGCTCGAAGGAAGGAACGCCCACAACAGCTGCCAACCCCTGGTATGGTAGAATACTACAAGATAAGCCGAGTAAATAAAAGAGAACGAGTAAAAGATAAGCCGAGTAAATAAAAGAGAATTTGAGTTCTATGAAGGATTTTAGGGAAAGTTTGTCAATATATTGGAAGGCATGAAGCTGTACACCAAGTTTTTCTTCGAGATTGATGAAAGAAGTATTTTGGACTGCATCTTCGATTTAAGAGATAGAGGTCAAGCGGGCCTTCTCATGGAAAGGACATATTCCGAGCCAGAGAAGTGGATGAGAGGGAAGGGAAGAATCATCATCTAGTGTGGTTGTTGTTATAACTTCACAAATGACAGACAGGGGAATCCGCCTGGGATCCTCAGACATGATCAAGTAGATCCGCTACCACCGATGGC
>NW_018221298.1:262164-275094 GCF_001263595.1 Phalaenopsis equestris
ACCCGCCAATGATAAAATGGATGATCAAAAGAATGGTCGAATGGAATATTCTACCTACTACCTGCATTCCCAACATAATAAGGATAACTGCACATCTTAAAAAAGTAATATAACAAAAAAAAACCCACACATTGATCATCATGATTTTACACTAGAATGACACCCTTATAACATATAAAAAAACATAACACTCACCAATCCATATTAGCATCAACGTCAACTACAAATTTTTCAGGCTCTGGTGAATTCAGAGGCAGAGGTGCTGTGGAGATTCTTCTTCCAGTCGGTGCAGTACTTGTTCTCAAAGGCAAAGGTGCAGACGTTGCCAAACATTGCATTCTAGAAGTATGACACCGTAGGTGTTTGTAACTTTCCGCAAGATGGATGACACTAAAATGCCATATGGATTCCAGCAGGACCCAGAATTGGAGGAGTTACTTCTGTACGAGTTGTGAGAAGGTTGTACCTCTAAGTACATGCGAAGGGAACTCTTATCTTGGAGCATGACTTAGAAGGTATGCTTGATCAGGAGATCAACAAACCTGGTATAAAGAGTTCTCATACTTTCTTTTAACAGCATGACATATATCTGATGTATTCAGTCAACAATGTATTCATATCTTGAGATGTTCTCGATGTATTTTGACATGGACTACATAATGTACCTTTTGAGGCATTAGTCTGTGTTCGATATATGACATCTTTGTTGGAGAAAATTAATGAAAATTTCTCTCAAATTTTGCCTTTCTGTCAGTTGCCTTTTTGTGCGAGGGATGAAAGCCACGAACCACTCGTTGGTTCAAAATTTCAATGAACAATCAATGAACAAAGAACAAAACAATGAACAAAGAACAAAACAACAAATTTCTAACAATAAATAAAATTTTGAATAAAAATAATCACCAATAAATAAACAACAAAACAAATTTCTTTTGAAAATCAACAAATTAAAATTAAAACTTTAAAGACATATTTTGAATAATTAAATGTGATAAAAATCTGTTGAGTGGATTCTCTCATTTTCAAAGTTTCTTACTCTTTGTGTGTGCGGTACAACCATCTTTATCTGCATTAACTCTCTTCAATCACTGTGGAATTTTGTATTCTGCACAAAAACCCACAAAGTTCTACAAATCTTTTTCAATAAAGTCAACCTTTCCACATGATACACTTCTACAAATTCAACACCACAAGCTCTTTATAAATTTCAATTCTTACATCTTTGAATTAGTATCTAAATTCTAATTCTCACATTTCGAGGTCGATAACTAAATTTCAGCTCACATCTTTGAATTGATACCTACATTTCAATTGTCTCTTATAGGAATTGATACTTACATTTCAATTCTCACATTTTGAGGTCGATACCTAAATTTAGACTCTCTTCTTGGAATTGATACTTACATTTTAATTCTCACTTTTTGAGGTCGATACCTAAATTTTGACTCTCTTCTTGGAATTGATACCTACATTTCAATTCTCTCATCTTCAATTTGATATTCAATTTTCAATTCTTACTTCTTCAAATCAGTACCTAAATCCCGATTCTCACATTTCGAGGTCGATACCTAAATTTCGTCTCTCTGTTTGAGAACGATACATAAATTTCAATTCTCAAATCTTCGAATCTGTACTTAAATTTTGATTCTAATCTTTTGAGGTCGGTACCCAAATTACGACCCTTTTTGTCTTTTTGGAATTGATACTTAAATTTCAATTCCCACCTTGGGGTCAGCACTTATATACTGACTCCCATCCTTTAGAAATTGTTGAAATTTCACAACTCAAAATTCACTCTCCGATCCCCAGCGAGAGTCCCTACTCCTTGATTTCAATCATACAATCATCCTCTAGTATCCCCAGCGAAAATAAAGTAAATCACACACACAACTCTACACATATTTTTGGGTCTATTGACTTAGGAGTTTGTATTGGTTTTTATTGATCTCATCGAACAACGCCAATACGCGCGGTGTACTTGCCCAGCACACCACCCCTATTGGGGGTCCATTTGTTGACCTCACTTTTTGGTTGAGGTTTTGTTTTTTGTTTTTCCTCTTTAGTAGTCTAGCCATAGGATTTTCTTATTGACTATTCTTAGAAAATTAGACATGGAACCCTCACCATTAGAAATCCTACACTCTTCTCTACTCAACCTACACAGAAATCCTACACTCTTCTCTACTCAACTTAAAGTTCCCTATATTGTTCTTAACCTCTAAGCACTTAGTAGGTGGGGTCACTATAAGGGAAACTCAATATGGGTCACCCTTAAGACTGTTGGACCTTAGGGTTGACCCTGGGTGTTGGTATGGAGCTAGGGCACTCACTACACTCATCTACACTTACATTCACTTACAACCCTAAAAACTCAAATTTCTAGCTTAGGTCCCTTGATCTTTTTGGGATACTCATGTAGATGGTCCTGAATCTACCAGCCTTAGGGCTATAGGTTGACTAAGACCAGTACATAGATGACCCAAAATGGGATTTCCTTTGGTACATGGCTCATTTAGGGTGATTAGTTACCCAATCCAATTAAAAATACTTATCTTGGCCTTTTGCCCCTAAACACCCCCAAATTACCAAAATACCCCTCCATAGCCCAAAATCACAAAAATTTCAAAAATTCCTAGAAAATCCCAATAAATTTCAAATATTCCCAATTGCATTTTTTTTTAACTACCACATGACCCAATTTTGCCAATTTGACCATCTTAAACCAAAACCCCCAAATTTTCCTTTAAGGGCCCAAATTTCCCAAAATTCAACCCAAATGTCCATCAATTTGATCTCAATTGACCCCAATTTCAATACAAAACTCAAACTAACTTTTGATATGGCCAAACTAAACCAAATCCAAGCTTAATTGGCCCATTATTTGAGCTCAATTTTGATTTAGGTCACTTTTGATTTAGGTCAAAAGCCCAATTTAGGTCACACGACCTAATCTCACCAAATGAACCCATAACATAGTCAATTGGCCCCAATTAATGTTGAAAAATCTTGATAACATTCTTACACATAAAAATAAACCATCAATTGTCCTTGGTAAAGCCTCAAATCCATATGATATTACACTTTACAGAAAGGTATTTTTATACCTATTTTATACTATTTTTATTGATATTTCACTTTACAGAAAGGTATTTTTGATGTTTGTTGCAGGAATGATGAATTAGGGTCATTGGAGCAAATATATGCAAAAAGGAGAGAATTTGGAACGAAAAGGACAAAAATGTGGATATTTGAACTAGGCCGCCGACTGGGAGTTTTTCCCGAGGCTACAAGACAAAATTCTTCAGAAGTCCGCCGACGGAACCCTTGAGGCCGCCGACGGTGAGCTCGGCGGTTATGCCTACTCAAGCTTTGGATAAGGCCAAATTTTGAAGGGATGCTTAGGCAACTCTTAGGAAAGCTCATCCACAACTCTAATAGACTTTTTTTGGCCAAAAATTAGAGGGGGAACTAAGAATCTAGAGAAAAAAGGAAGTGCTAGAGACAGTTCCTAGAGGTTAGAAAGGTTCCAATATTGTGAGGAATTCTTCGAGAGATTGTAAGAGTGGAGGAAAAGTGAGAGATTTCTTCATCCTTGCTGCTTCGAAGAGGAATTCTGTGTGCTGTAAAGAAAGGAAGAGATTCAGAGGAACTTTGAGGAGCGTTCTTGGGGAGAAATTAGAGATAAGTTATTTACTTGTTGTAGTTTGTATGACTTTGATTTTATATATGAACTCCGAGTTTTGTTGTGCTTTCCCCATGAGATCTGAGTAGTTTTCTCTGTCTTTCTCCTTGTCTCGAGATTTGTGAAATGGTGATTTTAATTGGTGAGGCCATGAAAATGTTTAAGAAATTGTGATGATCTTTTCACTTTGATCTTAATTTACTTTCAATCTGGCCAATTGATTTGTTAAAATATGTTGAGTTTTATAACTATAGTGAAAATTACATCCAAGATTCAGGGAGGTCAAAGCCCTTGGAAGTTGGGTGCTAATAAATAGGAAAATAATATTATCGGGCATAGAATTGGAGATTTTAGAGTGACAGACTAAAATCCCCAATTCAGTCCTATCGTTTGGGTGCTGAAGTGTAGATGTTAGCCCTCAGGTGAGGGGAACGTGGGAGCTCTGAAGTGAGAGTCGGTATCCTCCCAGCCTAATCGCAGATTCAGTAAACAAGAGTAGGATTAGTCAATTTTCTTTATGCCTGGACCAAAGGGTAAAGAATAGGTATGCTCCTATTTGGCACAATATAAATTGAACTAATTCACTTTATCCGTTCACTATAATTTCTTGACAAGGAGAAGGATGCTTTCTTATATATTGAATATCACAATTAAACCCTCATTAGTATCATTATTTATTTATTAGTTATTAAAATTACATACTTATTTCAATTACCTATTAGTGATAGATAAGCAAATTAAACTTTATTGTTGTGATTAAAGTATTGCTTTTCTAAAATCTTAGTTCACAGTTCTAAACCACTCCTTGTAGGATCGATATCTAGGACTCCATTAGAGCCCAATATTACTTGAGCAATACGTATACTTGCGTTGATAAGTATGACTTTACAATTATTGAATATTTATTATGCCCATATTTATATTTTAAGCTTATAAAAAGTTGTTGTCACATACCCAGGGCTGATTCGCAAAGGAGATTGAATCCTGTTATGAAAGAAGTTGTAAAGAAAGAATTTTTAAAGTGGTTAGATGCTAGAATTATCTACCCTAATTTAGATAGTGCATGGGTGCATGGGTTAGTATAGTGCATGGGTTAGTCCAATTCATTGTGTTCCTAAGAAAAGAGGAGTAACTGTAACTTTAAATGAACATAATCAGTTAATACCTACTATAAAAGTTACGGGATATGCATTGATTATAGAAAATTAAATCTTTCCACTAGGAAAGATCATTTTCCATTACCCTTTCTAGATAAAATGCTGGATAGACTAGTTGAGCATAAATACATTTATTTTCTAGATGGATATACTGGTTATCATCAAATTCAATTATCTTTTGAGGATCACGAGAAAACAACATTTACCAGTCCTTATGGTACTTTTTTGAGCATAAATACATTTATTTTCTAGATGGATATACTGGTTATCATCAAATTCAATTATCTTTTGAGGATCACGAGAAAACAACATTTACCAGTCCTTATGGTACTTTTACTTTTAGAAGAATGTCATTTGGTTTATGTAATGCCCCTGCAACATTTCAAAGATGTTTGATGACCATTTTTTGTGATTTAATTGAAAAAAGGATTGACGTATTCATGGATGACTTTTCAGTGTTTGGAACTTCATTTGACTCATGTTTAGAACATTTATCCAATGTTCTTAAGCGCTGTGAAGAAACAAATTTAATCCGTGATTGGGAAACATGCCAATTTATGGTAGCAGGAGGAATTGTATTAGGACATCAAAAATGAAAAAATGGTATGGAAGTAGATCCTGATAAAATTCAAGTGATCGTAAAAAAATTCAAGTGATCGTAAATTTACCTTATCCAACAAATGTAAGGGAAATTAGGAGTTTTTTAGGACATGCTGGATTCTACATGCGATATATTGAAGACTTCTTAAAGATTGCTAAGCTGTTTTGTCATTTACTGGAGAAAGTTGCAATTTTTAATTTTGATGAGGAATGCCTAAAAGCTTTCAAGTCATTAAAAGAGAAACTAATCACTCCACCAATTATAGTTTCACCAAACTGGAAAAAACCTTTTAAATTAATTTGTGATGCTAGCGATTGTGCTATTGGAGCTGTTTTAGGACAAAGATATGATAAAATTTTCAAAATAATTTACTATGCTGGTAAAACTCTTAATGAAACTCAAATTAATTATACAACAACTGAAAAAAGAGTTATTAGCAATAGTATATGCTTTTGATAAATTTAGATCATATATAATTGAAATCTTATAAGATGGATTCTTTTGTAAGAATTTGATTTTGTAATAGTAGATCACAAAGGGATTGAAAATCAAATTGCTGCTCATTTTTCCAGGCTTAAATTAGAAAAACCACTCTGTTTTGAAAATGAATTTAATGAACATTTTCTAAATGAAAATTTATTCACTATTAATGAGTGGTGTGTTCCGTGATATGCCTACATTGTGAACTTTTTTGTTAGTGATATTATACCCTATAGAATGGCATACCAATAGAAGAGGAAAGTTATTTCTGAAGCTAAGAAATATTTTTTGGATGACCCATTTTTATATAAATAAAAAAAGGATCAGATTTTTCGAAGACGTGTACCATTAGAAGAAACTTATGAGATTATCCAAAAATGTCATAATTCTGATTTTGGAGAACATTTTGGTATTCATAAAACAACATACAAAATTTTACAATCTGGATTTTATTGGCCTACAATTTCTAGAGATGTTAATGCTTATATCAAAACTTGTGATAAATGTCAAAGAGTATGCAATATTTCTAGAAGAAATGAGATGCCCCTCAATTAGTTGAAATATTTGAATTTGAGAATTAGATTTCATGGGAATATTTATACCATCTTTCAGAAATTTATATATTATGTTAGCAGTGGACTATGTATCCAAATGGATAAAAGCTGTTGCTTTACCTCGATGTCATACTCAAAGTGTTGCAAAATTTATGAAAATGAATATATTTCGTAGATTTGGGATGCCACGAGTTATCATTACTGATGGGGGAAGTCATTTCAAAAATTCCATAACGAAGAAATTATTAAAGAAATATCATATAAATCATAGGATTACTACTTCTTATCATCCTCAAACAAGTGATTCGGATGAATTATCCAATCGGGAAATTAACAGAATTATGGAAAAATCTGTGAATCCAATAAAAATGGATTGGTCAATCAAACGGTCAGTCAAACTTGACTATGCTTTGTGGGCTTATAGGATTGCATAACGAACTCCTATCGGAATGTCCCCATAGAGGCTAATATTTGGAAAAGTTTATCACTTACCAGTTGAACTTGAGCATAAGTCATTATTGGGCGATTAAAGAGTTCAATTATAATTTGAAAGATGTTGGTGAGAAAATATTGTTGCAATTAAATGAGCTTGAAGAGATAAGGAATGAATCTTATGAAAGTGCCAAAATTTATAAAGAAAAGATGAAGATGTGGCATGATCGAAGGATTCTTACTAAAACTTTTCAGACAGGGCAACAAGTTTTGCTTTATAATTCAAGGTTAAGATTATTTCTAAGCAAACTTAAGTCCAGGTGGATGATACCATTTATTGTTATTAAAGTTTATCCTTATGGAGCTGTGGATATTAAAAATCCTAAGTTTGAGAAAATATTTAAAGTTAATGTACATAGACTGAAACCTTATTTTGTTGGGGATCAGCATAAGTTTAAAGACGGAATAATGTTGGGTCAACCAGAGTAAGCACTGGTTACGTCGGGCTGATGACGTAAAACTAAGCGCTTTGTGGGAGGCAACCCATAGTTATCAGTGTGTTTTTAATTTGATTGTTGTTTTATGTGTGATTAAGAAAATTTGGGGTAGCATTTTTTAGACTATTATGTGTTAGTATTGATTTTAAGATTTTATTTAGTGACTTAGACATGTTAGAATATGAATTTGAACGTTAAGTTGACTAGTGCAAAAATGTGCACTGACGCTTAAGCGACAAATCCGGTGCTTAAGCGCAACAGTTAAAAAAACATGTGCAAAATTAATATTCTAGAAGGGAAAACTACCTAGAAGTTAGTAAAAATGTTCCAAGGCAGTTTCTAAACTTGTCTAGGAGTTATTGGAAGGATTGAAGCCTACAAATAGAATGGTTTAGTGAAGGAATTTCACCCTAGATCATTTCTAGCCCTAAAGGCTAAGAAAGAAATAGATTTTAAGATGATGTCTTCATGGGAGATGGATTTGAAGGAGACTTCATGGGAGATGGATTTGAAGAAGAAGGAGGAGAACATGTGGAAGAAATTAATTAGTCAAAGTGCGAAAGAGATGTATAACAATTTCTTAGTCGTTAGTATTGAAGGGATATCAGAGAAGATCAACAAAATTGAAAATACCATGTCTGTATTGGAGACTAAGGTATTGGAGATTCATGCACATCTTGAGCATTATGAATGGAAATTGAAAATGAAATTTAGCCACACTAGTTATATAAAGGAAGCAGATAAGGAGATGTTTCTTAAGAAAAAGTGGATTGAAGAAGATTGCATCAGAGCACGTCACCACCGTCTGTTTTATCAACTTTATAATATAGTTGCCCTAGGAGAGACTAATGAAAGACCTAAATTTATTCCTTCTAATGGAGAATGGAATTAAGTTCTATGTTTAAAGTTATGTTTTTCTGTGTTTAATTTTCTTGTCTTTAAGTGTTTTAGTGTTTAAGACTTGCTTTAGTGTTTGTGTTACTTAGGTGTTTAACTGTGAAAAATTTATAAGTGTTTGTATTTAGGAAAATTTTCTCATCCAAGACTATTTGGAATGAGAACTAGGTGTTTAAATGTATTTGTACTCGTTTGTAAATTAATATACTTTTGTTTGTGTGAAATTTTTTGTTATTTTAGCCTCGAATTGAAATTGTTTTTAAAAAGAATTTCGAGATAAAGGAGAGTTACAGGATGTTGAAAATAGTCATGTAAGTGCTATGAGACCATCTAAGGGTGGTTTACTTATGCAAATAATGCATTTTACTTTAATTTAAAATATTTAAAAATCGTGCGCTAGTGTCTAAGCGCTAAATCTCACGCTTAAGTGCGAGAAAACAGGAGAGGCAGGCGCCTAAGCGCCACTTACCCGTGCTTAGGCGTCGGTTCACGAAAACCGGGTTACAAACAGTTAAAAGTGAAAATTTGAGCCAAAAATTGCCATTTTTATCCTCCCGTCACCTTTGACCTTTCAAAAATGCAATTTTGGAGAGCTAGGGCACACCATTAAGTGGAAATTTCTTGGTGTAATCAAGAAAAATTTGCTAGATTCATATTTCTTAAGGTAAGAGCTTTACTTCTATGCAAAAATTTTGGATTTTCACCATGTATTTTGAGTACATTTGAAAGAATGCAAAATTCAGTATTCATGGTGAAAAATGAGGAAAAATCTATGAAAATTGCATAGGAAGTGTAGTTTAAGCATTTAAAAGTTTAGTTTAGTTGTTTAGACATGATTTTTGAAGTTATTGTTGGAATTTATCAAATTGGTAGAATGGCACCAGGTAGAATGGCACCAAGAATGAAAGCCCCTTTTGATTCGAGTAAATTTGTTAGTTCTAAAGGTCAAGATTGGTATAGTGATGCGTTGCAATCATGCAAACTGATTCAGGAGCGATGTTTTAGAAATTCAGGTGTGTTTTAGGAATCCAGGTGGAGACGTAGAGGATTTGATCATTCACCGACAGTGGGAATAATTCTGTTGTTTCTCTGCTGTGGCATTTTTGTGAGGGAGTTCTATGCAAATATCCCTAAAGTTGAAGACAATCGAGTTATGGTTCGAGGAAAGTTGGTACTTTTTTTGTCAGAGATAATCAACTTGTTTTACCATTTACCACCGGATACATTATGTTTTCATTCAAATTATAGTCCTACTGAAGCAGAGTTATATGAGATTATTTATTACTTGACTATTGGGAGAGGACTTTGGAAGATCACAAATGAGAGGAGAGTAAATTTCCCAAAAATTTCCCAACTTCAACCATCAAAGGCCTGGCATTATTTCATTTCCTGGCATTATTTCATTTCTGCTCGTCTGGAGTTGTTTGGTTGAGTATAGCGAAGTGAACAGAGAAAGAGTGATGTTGAACTATTGTATTTAAAAGGGAAAGCTCATCAACATTAGAGCTTTGATCTGTCGGACTATCATAAGTTTTGCTACAACTGTTACAACTGCAGGTCTAGGATTTGCTACTTTGATCTTTTCTTTGTTTGAGCAGGCTGAAGTTAAATATGATAGCTAGGAGGAAGTATTATTACCTCTAAAGCCCATCACTGAGGTGAATGTGAAGACTTATTCTGAGCATTCAATTTTTTTCTATAGAGGAGGATTTTCTCGGAGCTATGGAATGGAGACTTGTGCTGCTTCTACCTCTGCTGCATCTACATCTAGACCATCTACCTCACATGCTTCTGCATCTTGAGGTGAGTCTACTGAGACCCAAGATCAATTATTGCATAGGATGATGGATAATATTAATTTTACCGCTGATAGGGTACAAAATTTAGAGCATTTTGCAGATCATACTGAGAGGTATAATATGGAAAAAGTGATTATGAAGAGAAATTTCACTCATCTTTGAAGAGCCTTATTAGGGACAACCAAGGAGTGCAATTTCCTCCATATCTTAGATACCCTGATTATGAGCCTGCAAAAGTTTGGGATAGCGGTGATTCAGAGGATGAAGAGTAGAGCTGAGAGATTTATTTTTTGATTGTAATATGATATGAACTATGTGGTCCAGGCTTGCTACATTTGCATCTGTGTGTTGGTTTAAACTATGTGATGTGGTTTTTACTTTTATGTTTAAGTGAGAATTATGATGTGATGTGTTTTCATGTTTTAGACTTAAGACATGTATTTATGTTTACTTGTTTAGATATTGTGATGTGTGAGACTTTTATTTTTAATTGTATTGTAATGTTTGTGTTAGTTAGTAGTTTGTTTTAAAATTCTAGGGTTGTAGCTGTTATGAGTTTTGTGATTTTGTTAGTTTATAACTTAACTTAATTCTATTTCTTTTGTAAAGTTGAAAATCTTGCTAACTTAGGTCTTAAATTTGGAACTTAGGAAATCGCTACCCTGTATTTTTCTTTTATCATGTTAGTGTGTTTGTTTTTATGCTGAGATCGTGAAATCAAGTTAGTGTGTTAGTTTACTTTTATGTTTATACCCACTACTTAAAATTCTATTGAATCTCTACATGTTAAATTGAAATGAAAATATAGAAAATTTGATTAAAAATTAATTTTACTACTGTTTTTAGTCTTATACTTGTGTCATTAGGGTTTAAAAAATCATGTTAGTATGTTATTTTAATTTTCATTCCTGTTTATATATATTTGATGCTAAATTGTTAAATCTGTAAAAAAAGGGGGGGATGAAAAATAGTTTCAAAACTGGAATTTTTTTTGTTCTCAAATGTGCTACAAGTGAATTTGATTTGAAAAGAAAAAAATTGATTATGTATATGAAGTTATATTAGGGAAGTAAAATTTGACTTTAGAAATGACTAAGAAAAATTAGTTAAAATCTTTAGTAACGAAGAAAAACTTTAAGTTAAAAAGTTTTTTGATGAGAAAATGATTAATATAAGTAATTATCTTTAGTTATCTTTATAATTATCTTTAGTAAGAAAAATTGTATTTTTGAAAAATTTAGATAACTTATACTTTTATTTTTAATACTTAAATTTCATTTATTAAAATAGTTTTCAAAACTATTATTATATCTATAAGTAAAAGACATATATCAAGACTTTGCTTTAGGAAAGGAGAAGTGAAATTCAATATTATTAGAGGCCTATCCAGATATAGTAATTAGATACAATAATCCTTGCCTGAAAAAGAAAAGAAATAAAAAGAAAGAAAAAAGAAATAAAAGAAAAAGAGAAAGAAAAGAAAAAGAAAAAGAAATAAAAAAATTGGAAGGAGAAGCTTGAGGATTAGTGTCTAATCAAAAATTGGTTCTACATTTGATCTTTTTAAAGTATAAAACTTGAGAAACTCTTAAGCTTATAGATATAATATAGTAAGTAAAATTATTTTTAATAAAAATTTTTAAGTGGAGATAATAAAAGAACTAAATTCTAAATTTGGAAAATCTACAATATATTTCTGAATTAGATAGAAACTCATATTTCCTTCTTTCTTAGCTTTAAGAATTTCTAAACTTTAAGTTGGTCTCATTTAAAGAATATTTTTTCTAAATTAGACTACTATATTTCTAAATCAAAATTTGAGTAACTCCTAGAAAAACTCATATACATATCATACATATTTAGTTTTTAAAGGTTGAAGTGTCACTTGAAGACAAGTAAAATTTTAAGTTTTGGGGATTTTGATACACCGAAAATATATGGTGTTTTTAGACACATTTTTATACTTATTTTTGAGATATTGCAATTTAATGGAAGGTGTTTTTGTGTTTTTCTTGCAGATACAGGTAAAAATGGTGAAAAATGCTTAAATGAGTGAAAAATGATCAAATTTGGAGCAAAAAGGTGAAAAATGTGCATAAGAGTTTTGGCGCCTAAGCGCCAGAGGCCCCGTGGTTAAGTGCCAGCGGCAGTTATTGGACGAGTAATTTTGGTATCTATGAATTTTGAAGAGGTTTTTGAGGCACCATTGTCTTAATAGGTACTTATAACCACCATGGATGAAAAATATCACGAAAGGATGCATTTCTTGGGAAAATACATCGAATCTAGATATGTTTTGAAGAGAAACAAAGGCACCTTTTGAAAAATTATAGAAGAAAGAAGATTAAGACTTTGAAAAAGGTCCTGAAAGTATTGGAAAGTTTTGAAAGTTCTCATTTCAAGAGTTAGTTCGAAGAGATTTTTAGGTGCCACTTTTACATTTATTTTAACCTTTTTGTTATTTTATTTTGAGTGATTGTAAAGAGAAGAGAATCAAAGGAACTTCAAGTGTTTCGTGAAGGACTTGAGATAAGTTTTTTATCTTTTTGTTTTGAGACTACTTTTAGTTTTAATTGAGACTTGTTGTTGGTTTGACAATGATGTCTTCTTTTAAACTAAAGTGTGTTTTTATTTCCTCCATGGATTCTGAGTTGTTTTCTTTATCTTTCTTCTTAAAATGATAAGTAATTAGTGGACGGAAGTTGTGGAAAGTATTGATCTTCAATGATGGAAAAAGTTGTGATGATTTAAATTCATGCACTTCATTTACTTCTTGATTTGGCCAATCCAGATGTTAAAATTTATTGTGAGAACATGTAAGAACTGGGCTG
>NW_018221298.1:275474-278839 GCF_001263595.1 Phalaenopsis equestris
TTATCTTTTTAAATTGTTATTGTTCTATCAAAATATTGAAAATACCAAAAATATTTAAATTTTCATTACTGCAAAAATCATCTTTAGTTTAGATAATTATCTTTTTATTAAAAATAGAAAGTTTATTGTTCAATAGTGCATATTGTGTAATCTCCCTGTGGGTTCGCTATTCAGGTATTAATCAAAAAGTCCTATATTACTTGAGAACGATACGTATACTTGTGTAGTATCCCAGTATATATAAATTAAAAGTTAAATTCTTATTTTTTTTCAGGATCAAGTTTTTGGTTTTATTGCAAAGTTAGAAAATATAATTAAAATATAATCTGAATTATTATTGTACTGTGCATATTTGCAGTATCCAGGGATCATTGCACCAACATCAGAGTCTCATTCATTTTTTCCGTATGCCACGGAATATGCCATTCAGTGATTTTGAATAACTTTTTCTTAGGAGATCTTTTACTAATTTCATCATTCAATTCAAGTTCTTGTGATTGAGTCAAATTTGAAGATATAAAGACTGGTAGTGTACATGAATTCTCTAAATAGGTAGGCCTTAAAATTGTATAGGGTACATTCATCTTAAGTTCATGAGATTTTTAAATAGATGGAATTAAAATTTTAATATTTTTCGATAACGTCCATCATTTCACACCTCTTTTGAACATACATACAGTCTTCTTTTAACAACATTTTCAACTCATCACGAAAGTCCATTTCGATCTCATCTATTAACTTACTCTCATAACTTTATTGGAAATGTTCTTTACTTAGATAATCAATTTCATCGATCCAAAACAATCATCATATTTTATCTCAATTGGATACTTCATAGCCTTTAAAACTTCAAAAGTGGTTTCATGGTTATTAATATTCATAGTCAACTCTCCCTTTTATGCATCTATTGTAGCTTGTCCAGTAATAAGAAAAGGTCTTCCCAATATAATTAGATTTTCTTTATCTTCCTCCATATCGAATACAATAAGTTCCATAGGAAAGATAAATTTACCAACTTTAGCAAGCATGTCTTCTATAATCCCTTTTGGATAGATGATAGATCGATCAACTATCTAAAGGGTTACAGTAGTGGGAGAAATATCGATTAAACCTAACATTCTAAATATTGATAGAGGCATCACATTAATGCTTGATCCTAATTCACATAAAGCTTTTCCACATAATCTTTCTCCAATTGCACAAGGAACTGTTAAGCAACAAGGATCTTTAATTTTTTTAGGAAGCTTTTTCTGAAGTATAGCGCTACACTCCTCACTTAGTGCAACTGTCTCGTAATCCCCAAACTTCCTTTTCTTGTTTAATATTTCCTTCATAAACTTTGCATAACTTGGCATTTGTTCCAAAGCTTCATCAAAAGGAATATTTATTGTTAACTTCTTAACTACTTCCATGAACTTTGAAAATTGTTTATCCAACTCATATTGTCTAAGTATTTGAGGAAATGGAGGTGGTAATCTTTGTAAATTGAATTTAGTTGGAGATATTAATTTTTCCAGATCCTTAGAAACATGTTCTTTAGGTCTTTTAGTTTCCTTTGTTTCTCTCACGACTTCTTTCTCTTTTCTGACCACACCATCTATCTCTCTTCCACGTCTATTTGTTCATTATTTTTCTCTTTAGGGTTGGTCTCAGTGTTGCTAGGAAGTGTTCGTTGGGGTCTATTACTAAGTGAATTGGCAATTTGTCCCAGTTGATTGTCTATGTTTCTAATCGCAGCATTTTGACCTTGCAACTGGTTTCCCATTCGCAATACCACTTCTTCTATAGACATCTTATTATCCTCAAATAGTTGATCATTGTTGAAGTCCGGTGGATATGAATGTCTATAGTTTATGTTACCCTGATTATTCTAACTTTCATTAGGATTTGCATGATTATTTTCCCATTGTTGGTTTCCACCGACTGTAGTATGATACCAGTTAAAATTAGGATGGTTCTTCAACCTGGGTTGTAAAAGTTAGAATACAGGTTGTTATAAGAATACGGGTTATTTATGGTATTTAAAGTCTCATATGATAAGTTAGAATCAATCATATGCCCTAATGAACTTTCCTCACTTACTGAAGTGAATTAAGGCTAGTTCATTCCAAGTTGGTCCAACTTCCTTGATATTGTAGCAACCTGAGATGCAAGAATTGCAAATGCATCTGTATCATGAACATTGACTATATTTTTAAGATTTTCCCTTGCAGAGGGTCATTGAAGTTCATTTGTAGTCATTTCTTAATGAATATGCTACATTAAATGGCTTTGACATTAATGATCCACCAGCGGCGGCGTCAATTGTAGACCTAAGGGATCCTACTAACCCATTGTAAAAAGTTTGAATGATTAACCAATTGAGCAGATCATGGTGTGGACACTTACTTAGGAGTTCCTTAAATCTTTCTCAAGTTTCGTATATTGAATCCCCTTTATACTAAAAAAATAAGATAATATTGTTTTAAAGTTTAGTAGTCCTTGAAGGTGGAAAATACTTAGCTAATAATTTTTGAGTTAACTCCTCCCAATTTTTAATAATGTGAGGTGCTAATGAGTATAACCACATTTTAGTCTTACCGTTTAGTGAGAAAGGAAAAATTCTTAGTCTAACAGCATCGTCTGACATGCCGTTATAAAGAAATGTAGCACAAAGTTCTAGAAAATTTGATAAGTGTAAATAGGGATCCTCCGAAGGAATTGCCCCAAACTGGTTATTTTGTACTAGTTGGATAATCGATGGATTTATTTCAAACGAGTCAGCTTCTACTACAATGGTTTATATACTTGATTGAATTTCATAAGTCGTAGGATTTACATAATCCCTCAATGATTTATGATGATTTTCTAAGTTATTATTTTGAATATTTTCCATTTCCATTTCTAGTTTTTCAAGTCCTATCTATTTTTTGATTTCTTTCCTTTTTTCTAACTCAGGATCATAAGACACAAGTCTTACAGATCCTTTATTTCACATACAAAGCACAACAAATAATACATTAATAATTAAACAAATAAAACAAAATATATATTCAACACTATAAAACATTTTCAAAAACACCTTATTTTTCACACAAACTGTTTTTTTTCACAACACTTTTCATACAAAAAACCCTTTTCACACAAATATAGTTTTTACAAAATTACAATTTCCAAGTCTAAGCCTAATTCCTTCAACTAAAATTTTTCTAAAAGTTAAGATCAATCGTTGCGTCCGGACAACGGTGCCAAGAACTTGATCCCGATATTATTTTTTATATGTAGAATTTAAGAAGTTGACACTACTACTTGAAGATTTTAATCTCCGGTAATGACACAGAAAACTTGATCCCAAGTAAAGTAAATAAAGTAAAATTTCAATTCGA
>NW_018221298.1:278869-334184 GCF_001263595.1 Phalaenopsis equestris
AAAGTATACATATCGTTATCAAGTAATATAGAGCTTTCTGATTATGCCCCAAATATCGATCCCATGGAGATTTAGGTTAAAAACCCCTCCCGCTACACAGTGACTTTCAAGAGAAATTCCAGTTTAGAATAACACGCCTTAGCTTGGAAGGTTGATAAAAGTTTGATTTTGATTTTATCTTATAATTATCACTACAATACTAATTCTAATTCTAAATTAAAATATCTAGTGAAAATCGAAAAGTGGGGTTTTTAATATATTAAAAGTACTCTTCCTCATGCAATGAAAGTAGTGACATGTGTAAAAGTAAAATAAGTAGTGAGAGAGATTGTGAAAAATAGGAGCAATTATATTCCTTACCCTTACTAAGAATGTTATAAAGAATATTGGTTAATTTATAGTTTGAATAGTTTTGAAGACAGACTAGGCAGGGAAGATATTAGCTCTCACTCTAGAGTTCCCTCTTATCCCTCCACCGGAGGCTAACATCTCGCATCAAAACATAAAACAATATACCAAATTGGAGGTTTTAGCCTGTCACTCTAAAGTCCTCTAATTATACACCTCTTAAAGATTATTTCCCTATTTATTTGCACTTAACAATATGGACTACATTCTCATCCATATATGCTTATGTGATTCTACCACAGTTGATTGAGACAATACCATCCTGGATCTTACATGCTCTCACAACAGATTTTAACATGCAAGTTGATCAAGTTTACATGTAAATGAAGAAAAAATTAAAATTATCATAATAAATTCTCACTCTACTCGATTCTATATCCTACACATGCATACTGATTCATTACATGAGGGAAGAGTAAGGGAAGAGTAAAGAAAACTACTGTAAAGAAAACTACTCACTACACATGGAGAAACAACAAGAACTTTTCATTAAACAAGACTTTGAAAACATACAAATAAAATACTAAATTTAAATCAAAATACAATGAAAATACTTATCTCTAACAGAAATAAAACTTTCCTTATATAGAAAAAGCAATCTCCTTACAATCCTCTCCAAAAAAAAAGTGAAAAGAAAAGAAGAAATCTCTCACTCTCTCTCTTTCTTTCTCACATTGCCTCCCCGCTTAAGGCTCACGCCCAAGCCTTCATCTTTTCTTCTCCAAGTCTTCTTCTCCTCTTCCAATTAATTCAAGATTCTAAAAATTTTCTTAAGAACATTACGAATCCTTTTTTTATAATTTCTTAAGAGATGTTTAAGTGTCTCTTCAAAACTGTCCAGATTCAATGAATCTTCCAAATGGTGCCTGAAGTGCCTCTTCAAAACTCCATATAACTGCCCCAAATTCTTCTATAAAGTCCTTTTTCTTATTTCCAGTGAATTCCTTAAGATATTCATGAACAACAGCTTCAAAAATCGTCCAAATCTTACGTATATTCAAGAAAATATGTTGAAAACTGTCACCGGCGCCTAAGTGCCAATTTTTGGGTGCTTAAGCACCCCCCTCTCTGTCTGGTGGTGTCTAAGCACCATTTTTGGTGCTTAAGCACCTGGAAAAGGCACTTAAGTGTCCGATTTAGGTCCCCTTGGCTCCGGTGTGCCCCGGATCAACTCGATTTGGTCTAGTTGGCTCTGTTTTGGTCCTTTTTTGTTCATTTTGCTCCAATCACTTCAATATCTTCAATTTTATGTACCTACAACAAAATACACAAGAAAACATACCTTTAAAGTTTGATATCATTATAAAATGAAGCATGGAAAATTGCACAATTTTAGGTGTATCACTCGCTCAGCACGGCTATCCTTGTCTGCATTAATTCTCCTCATTGTCCCATGAAATTTCACATTCTGCACAAAACCACGTATATTTCTCACCGATGTCAACCTTTTTACATGACATACATTTACAAATTCAACACCACAAAATTTCTGCACTACATTCTTGCCCTCAAGGCCAATACCGAAACACTATTTTCCTTTTCAAACCTTTTGAGGTTAATGTAAGGCCCCCTCCATGGCTTCCAATTCTCTACCTTTATCTTTGAGATTGGAGTACAATCAAGATTGGTGTAAGTCCCCCACCATGACATCCAATTCTCTACCTACATCTTTGAGATAGGAGTAAGACTCCCCTTTATGGAACGCATCCTATTCTCAACTTTTTGAGAATTGTATAAGACACCCGCCACGACATCTAATTCTCTACACACATCTTCGAGATAGGAGTAAGACCCCTTTTTGGAACATTGCATCCTATTCTCAACCATTTGAGATTCATCCTATTCTCAACTTTTTGAGAATTGTATAAGACACCCGCCACGACATCTAATTCTCTACACACATCTTCGAGATAGGAGTAAGACCCCTTTTTGGAACATTGCATCCTATTCTCAACCATTTGAGATTGGTGCAAGACCCCCACCACGACATCCAATTCTTAGCCTACATCTTTTAGATTGGTGTAAGGCCCCCGCCACGGCATCCAATTCTTTACACATCTTTGAGATAGGAGTAAGACTCACCTTTATGGAATATCGCATCTTATTTTAAACCTTTTGAGATTGGTATAAGACCCCCACCATGGCATCTAATTCTCTGCCTACATCTCTGAGATTGGTATATAACCCCCTTAAATGAAACATGGCATCCAATTCTCTACACACATCTTTGAGATAGGTATAAGGGCACCATAAATGGAGGCATCATATTCTATCACATCCTATTCTTAAACTTTTGAGATTGGTATAAGATCCCCGCCACGGCATCCAATTCTCTACACACATCCTTGAGAAAGGATTAAGACTCCCTTTTATGGAACATCGTATCCTATTCTCAACCTTTTAAGATTGGTGTAAGGCCCCTGCCATGGCATCATTTTCTCTACCTACATCTTCGAGATTGGTGTAAGGCCCCCGCCACGGCATCAAATTCTCTACTCACATCTTTGAGATGGGAGTAAAACTCACATTTATAATGTAAGGCCCCCACTGCAGCATCCAATTATCTACACACATCTTTTAGATAGGAGTAAGACTCCCCTTTATAGAACATCGCATCATATTCTCAACCTTTTGAGATTGGTGTAAGGCCCCCGCCATGGCATCCAAATCTTTACTCACACCTTTCGAGACAGGAATAAGACCCTGACCATTGAGTAACACACTCTCAAATTTTAGTGGGATTTTCTAATCCTAAATTTTGTTCGAATATTCACCTGCTAAATCCTCAGCGGAAACAAATAGCACACAAAATTCTACACCACCTTCTAGGTCTGTTGACTTAGGAGTCCGTGTTGTTTTTGTTGATCTCGTCGGTCAATGCCAATACGCCGGTGTGCTTGGCCAGCACACCACACCTATTGGGGTCCATTTGTTGACCTCACTTTTGGTTGAGGTTTAGTTTTTTCCTCTTTAGTAGCCAAAGGTCTAGCCATATGATTGACTACCTATTGACTATTCCTAGAAAACTAGAAAAGGAACCCTCACCATTAAAAATTCTACCCTCTTCTTTGCTCAACTTGAATTTCCACATGTTGGTCTTAACCTCCAGCACTTAATAGGAGGGGTCACTACGAGGAAGCTCAAGGAAAGTCCTCCTAGGATTGCCGGACCTTAGGGTTCACCCTTGGTGTTGGTCTGGAGCTAGTTCACTCACCTACACTCACACTCACCAGCAATCACTCACCACCCTTAACCTAAAATTTCTTTACTTTGATCCATTGATCCTTTCGGAGACTCATGTTGATGGTCCCCTAAACCCATTGGCCCAGGCTGGGGTTTAGCTAAGACCAGTACATAGAGGATCCAAATGGGGTTTCGATTGGTCCATAGCTCATATAAGGTGGTTGGCACCCCAATTCTACCAAAAATATCCAACTTGGCCATTTTGCCCAAAATTACCTAGATACCCTTAGAGCCCTAAATTTAGCTAAATTCTCAAATCCACCCAAATTTGTCCAAAAATCATTTCAAATCGTTACAAAATACACAAAAATTCTAAAATTACTAAAATACCCTCCAAAATAGCGAAAATTACAAAAATGTCCTTGGCACCCCAAACTTTCCCAAAACCTACAAAATTACTTTAAATGTTTCTTAAACTAATTTGGACCCTCCAATTGAACCCAATTTGACTAATTTGACCATTTTGATCAAAACCCCCAAATTGCTTTTAAAGGCCAACTTCCCTAAATTTACCCCAAATGTCCATCAATTTGGTCCCAATTTCCCCAAATTTCAATCTTAAACTCAAATTCAACTTCCACATGACTAACCTCAACCAAATCTAAGATTAATTAGTCCATGCTTTGAGCCCAATTTTGATCTAAGTCAAGCCCCCAATTTTGGCCCTATGACTTAATGCCACCCAACTGAACCCCATAACCTACTCAATTTGCCAAAATTTAGGTTGAAAACTCTTCATAACAATCCTACACATAACAATTGACCTTTAATTGGCCTTGGTGAAGCCTCAATTGCATTCAAATTTAACCCAAGTCCAAAAATCTCCAAATTTCCCTAAGTTGGCTATGTCACCAAATTCCACTAAATTGAACGCCCTAACCCCAAAATTGACACCCATTTTATGTTCAAAACTCTTCATGATGTTTATATAGAACACTTTCAACAATCAATGTGAACTTAGCACAACCGTAGCCCAACCTAGACCCAAGTCTAGACAAACATGCCCAAATGGACCAAAATCCCAAAATCCTTCAAAATGAACCCCCAATTGAACTCAAAATCATTTCAACCCTTCACAAAAAATCTTCATTAAAATTATCTAAACAATTTTGATCAATTAAGTGGTCTCAAAGTCATGGCTAGCCTAACCCAAGCCCAACCTTTGGCCATTTGGACCCACATTGGACCCATGCACCAAAAAGTACCTAGCCATCTCAAATTGACCAAGGCAAGATTTCCACAACCAACGTTTGGATCCTAGTAACCAAGCTAGACCCACTTAGCCCACCCTAGATGAGCCATGGATCAAAGGTCCCCTAAATCAAGGAATTTGTCTCCTAAACTTTTTAAGCCAAAGATATCTTTGTCAAAACCTATCACCAGCCAAAATTATTTGTTGTGACAGATTCCTCTAAGGTTCCTTAGCCACCTAAGCACCTCCCTTACCATTTCTGGCCGGCCCAGTCACTGGAGCACATCAAAACCGAGAGCCACCATAATTAAATCCTCACTCAATTGACCCATCTGAATGTCCCACTTTTATTGGCCAATTGCGCCGCTTAGCTCAACACCTCAGCAAGCTTTTTCACCCAAAGCCAGGCCCTGAGCTCCCCTCTCTAGCCATGGCTATAAAATGTCCTCTTCACCACCAAATTTTGGGTGCTAAAGCTTTCTCAAGGAGACCCCACCTAATTTCTCCCACAACATCCTTGATACCTCCTCAGTGTAATTTAACCACTTCCCTGCCCTAATTTTCCTTGTCAGAGCTCAATTTTAGAGCTCAAATCCTTTTTAAGAACATGACACTCTCCACGACAACTCCACACAAAACTAAAATCATATTAAACATGCCTAAACCTTCACCATAGTGAGAGAAGAAGAATCCCCCATGAAAACCCACTCATAGGGAGCCTCTACCCTTGACATTGATCAACACCCAAATTTGGTCTTGATCAAATTTGGGTCTAGACTTTTCACCACAACAAGAAGTTCAATACCTAGCCTCCTTGGACATCCAAAAATGTGTCAAGCACTTCTTATTGAAGCTTTCCTTCTCAGAGCAAAGGTACAAACCTCTCCACTGTCCCGAGCTTATTTTGATTCTACACTTGTATAGATCCAATTTCATGTCATGTTAGCCATATAGATAGCTTCGTCTACGCTTGCTGAGTCATTAGAAACAAATCTGAGTCGATTTAGTTAGGTGTAGCTCGAGTTCATAAGCTTAGAAGGTGGACGACATTCGGGATGAACCACATGGAGACAAAGACTCATGGCCGTTGGATGGCGCATGTATCAAATGGATAGGTGAGATGAAGCCGGACAGCGCTTCGGTACAAAAAGTGCAAGCCCAATCAGCGCTCAGTCGAAAGGCAGCATCCAACCAGAGCGAGCCACGCAAGCCTTCAGAGTTTTTGGGTGATGTCATGGCACCGCATGGTTTAAGTAGGACAATAGGATTTAATTAATTCAAAAAATACCCCCTAACATCAAAAATCTATATCTTGGTGTAGAAAAATCAAAAAAATAAAAGAAAAATGTCTTAGTGCTCAGTGAACATATGAGAATAATGTGGAAAGGGTTTTAGGTTTATTTATTGCATATTTTATTTTTAATTAATAAAATACTATTTTGAGTATTTTAATTTTCCATGCATTCAAACATTTCACCATGGCATGCTATTTGGGTCAACTGTAGCCCCTGTCAAGGGGGAGCTTCCTTGATTTTTCTGAAGTCAGAGGAGACCCCTACGAGGAGATATATATTTTTAAAGTTTATGTCCATTATTTTCATAAATTAATCATAGTAATTATCATGTTACTCAGAAAAATCTAAGAAAACTTTAGTTGGTTCACTGTAACCAGTGAACCCTAAGAAAATTTATCATGAGTCAAGTCATTAAGAACACACCTAATTTTTACAAAACCCTAAAACACAAAGAAAATTAATTTGAAAAAAATAAACATCTAAACGACATAATTTTAATTCCTTACTGTAATTTAAAGTTCAGAAGACTCCCCATAAAAATTTCAAAATATTTGGAGTTCATTTGATAACCAAATTTAATTTTCTAAGTTAAAGGTCTCTCTTAACACTTAAAATAATCATAATATTTCAAATTTAACTCAAAAAATTATAAAATTGGTCTTTGGGAGTTCTCTGTGATTAGAAGAATTTTCTAAAAATAAAATTCTAATTAAAGTAAAATTTTTATTTTTAAACTTATTTTAAATAATTAAATAATGAAAAATTAATAAAAATCACAAAATTATTAAAATTCATGAAAATATTATAAATTGTTTCCTAAGCCCTTACGAGTAATTGGAATATTTTGCCTAATTTTCTAAGTGAAGATATTGAATTTTAAAGCTCAAAAATAATTTTTAAAGGCTAAAAATGGATTTTCCTTAATTTCTCACTAAAATAATTATAATAATTCAAAGAAAAAAATGAAAAAAATGGAAAATTTTTTTATCTAGGTTCTTTAACTTTGGAGAGATTTAAAAAAAAATATAAAACCTAATTTTACACATTTAAAATATTTTTTATATAATTATTACTCAAGAAATTAAAATAATTCTAATAATTCAAATCAAACTCAAAAAATCATGAAATTTGTTCTGTAGTTCTCTAGTCTATGTATACCTCCAGTAAAAGCTTCAAGTTATTAGGTCTTTTCTTGGTCAAGTTATTGAATTTTCTTTGAAAAATCTTATTTTTCCATGTAAATAATTATATAAATTAAATTAAATTTTGAAAAATCACATTTTCTCCTTTGATATCTTAATTGACCCATGAGTGAGTTAAGATAAAAAATCCAAAGTGATTTGAAATAAATTTGATGAATTATGAAGTGATAGAGCATCAGAGGCAAAGGTATAATTTTGGAAATTTAGTCTTAATTAATATTTAGGCTTAATTCAAGAAGGGGAAATGAGAAATCTTTAATCTTAATTAACACGTTCAAATGATTAAAACACGAGGAATTAATTGGTTGAAACCAATCTCATTTTTCTTACTTAAGGGATAAATTTGCAATTTCCTAAATTATTAAATTTGGAAGACTATTAAATTAAATGATCCTAGACTTAGGGGTATGATTTTGGATGTTAATAACTAACTAATTTAATACCCCTATTTGGTGTTCAAATGACATTCAAATATTTTGATAATGAATTATTATCACTTAAAATTCAATTTCTTTCAAAAACTACAAATATATTCACCAAGGTTTTAAGGGCTTAGTAGTAACCTAGGCTAAATCAAATTTGGTTAAATGAGGATTAGAAAAGTGAATGTAACTAGAAATTGAACATCTTTAATACACTACAAGCCCAAGTTAAAACTAAAATTGGCTAACTGTCTTAATAACATTAACTTGCCCCTTCAGGGGTCTTCACCCACATAATTCTCAAATTAAATGACAAATGATAATCACCTTACTCTTAGGGATAATTGAAACGTCAATGTTCACTGAGCATTGGAGGTATTCACAGGATAAATTATTAAGCAACATAATAAGTTTAAATGAGCTCGAGAATTTTCACCAGACTGTGAGAGGGAAGCATGGATCTGCTTCTTTCTCTTGACCTTTCAGATACCTCGGAGGTCTACTAAAATTTGTATGTTTTGGTTAATAAAATCATCCTTAATGGAATTAATGAGGGCTCACCAAGATATGATTTAGGATTTGGTAGCTCACTAGAACCTTATTTCCCCGCTTTACATAAAATGCTTTTAATATATAAATACTCATGCATGCATTTTGAGTTCCAGTTGAAGATGACGGGAAGACCATCCAAGTACGCTTTTATTGTAATTTATTTTACCTCCATTTCTAGTTTCCTGTACTTTAATTTCCAGTATGTTACTGTACTTACTCACCTGCATGTATGAACAAAAACACAAATTTGCATGTTAAACAACGATGTCACCCTGCATGAAAATCAAAACTGCTAGGATAGCTGCAAAACCAAAAACAAAAACCAAAACTAAAATCAACCAAGATAAAATTCACCGCCACAAAATTCAAAATATAAGACAACACAAAATTTAATCACAAACATCATAAAACCATAATTACAACTAAATTAAGATATCTCTATCGGATGATCGAGAATCCCTCGGAGGAGGTAACTTACGGTTGCTAACGTGGCTTCCCACGGTCTAAATAAAAGTATGGAACTCATTAAGTTTAGTTTAATAAATTCATTTGAAGTAAGTGAATCCAATGAGAAATAGTGGTACCACAACAAGGGAACCGTAGGATCCTAACCGGTGTCGCTCTAATCAACTTTAACATGCCCCAATAAAATCTAAAGGACTACAACCATAGGGCCATCTGATTTGATGCCATAACCTAACACCTTAAAAAAATTGAACTCACCATAACAAGGAGCTTGGAACTAGCATGGTGGGAAGCATGGCCATCTTTAATAGCAAAACATATCTTCCCCAGCTAAACCAATTTACTTCCTTAGAATTAAACAACAAAGCCATAGGACTTTGAGATAGTTTGCTTATGCAACATAAATCTTCACCTCGTCATTAGGCCTTTGTCGAGCTCAGCTATACAATATGAGCCCTAACTTGTCTTATAATTTTGAGATTGTCGTCCATCACGACCTAAATCCTAACATCTTTCAGGCTATTTGTGCGATCATTTCACACGACGATCATTTCACACATCATTTCACACGAATGTAAGCCCTAACAAATAAAATAGGCAGGATGAAACACCTAGAAATTTCACCTCAAAACTGATGCCAAACACTATGATAGCTTGGGAAGTCACTGAGGTTCTCCTACAGATCTATGATGTCCCCTAGTTCTTCCTCCTTTGGATTCTATAATAAAATATTCCAAACTTGAACCATTCCCCTTCCACACCTCTTTGTCCGATCTCGTTGAAAAGTCCTGTCCTTTTGACCTCTTTGAAGATCATATTTTCTGATTTTTATCGGAGTTTTCTTAAGTGACATCGGTTATCTAAGATGTAATTAACTATAAGGGCTTGCCCTTATAAGAAGCTTGTCTGAACCCAGCTTAATGTAAACCCTATTTAGTTCTTTATATTAAATAGGGAAACTTGTCAGCAAATAAAAATGGTTTTGCAGACCAATCAGATGTCATATATTTCTTAGTTTATTTGATCGAGCCTCATCCTCAAGTCTTTTGTTTATCTTTCAGGATAGATACAAGGCTTGAGGTATAGTGCTCTTTCATTTAAACAATGAAAAATATTGGCTCAATTTGATTTCATATTTTTCTAAACTATATATATGTGTAAATTTAATGCCTTTCTGAAGCAAGCGGCAGTATTTTGATTTCGGCGGCTGATAACTTCCAACGGGCAACTCCTCCAACAAAAAATAGTGCCGACAGCTTCTGGCGACTCCGCTCCTTGTGGCGACTCCGCTGGGGACAGGTTTTTCTCTACATTTAAATCAGAAAATACTATCTTCATACATCAGTAATGTGTCCATATCCCTTATGGAATAAATTACCCTTCTTCCGTTGGCACGCTTTACCCATTGCTATCTTGGGAAAGTACGGTCAACTCTTTGGACTTCAGGACCGTCTGTACAATCACCTTTCAACAGAAAGGTTCAAGAGGCCATTAAGGACTTTTTAATCTTCATGTGGGGTCGGATCCCCAGTAATTCTCCTTATATTAATTAAATCTTTCTACTTTTAAACTATTTTTACTAAAATTTTAAAACCATCAAAAATTAAATAAGGAATTACCCAGTCTACAGATTAGCCTCCGCTAATTTTAGTGCTTGCACTAGGATTACAAGGTATTGGCCACATAGCTAACCCCAAAGCTTTCTCTTTTGAAGCTGTTGCAATGGTGTGCCCAACGCTAACTTTTTCCCGCGACCTGCCAACGAGCCGCAACGCTTGCAATGTTGCTCCCACCATCAAGTTTAGAGTCAGATTTCAAGATCTCGTGGTCGTTCTCAGGAAAGCCACGTTTGTTGTAATGAAAGTTGCCACTCTAGAGGTTCAGGAGCCATTTGTCAGGTTTAACTTGAATTGCCTTCAGAATTCTCCTTCTTGTAAGAAGGTCAAGTTTACTGCCGCCTCAGTACCTACCAAGGCTGTTCTTCCCCCTTCTGCTAAGGGAAAGGAAGTTTTGATCGTTGAAGACCTAACTGAAGGGTTAGCTATCCCGCCCTCAATATTTGAAATTAGATCAAGTTTGAGGACTGCATCGTTCACCCGAACCCGAAGGAGAAACCGCAACAGGAAAGTTCAGAGGTCTGCTAAAGCCTAGACTCCTAAAGAGGCACCTGTTGATGAAGATCCTCATTGTCTTGGGAAGATACGGTCAACTCTTTGGACTTCAGTACCGTCTGTACAATCACCTTTGAATAGAGAGGTTCACGAGGCCATTAAGAACTTTTTTAATCTTCTTGTGGGGTCAGATCCCCAATAGGTGTGTTGGTGGATTAGTTCCACCTGGGCATTGTTCGTTGTAAAGTTGGTCACGCACTAGGTCCTAAACACTTTACATCTCTCTTTCGAGTTTGATTTGCGGATTTGTAAATTAAACCCAATTGTGTCATGCTGCATGTGCTATTTAATTCTCTTTATATTAATTAAATCTTTCTAATTTCAAACTATTTTTACTAAAATATTAAAAACTCCACAAATTCAATAATGACTTACCTGGACTACAAATTGGCTTCTCCTAATTTTAGTGCTCGCACTAGGATTACGAGGTATTGGCCAAATAACAAGCCCCAGAGCTTACTCTTTTGAAGCTTCTGCAATGGTGTGCCCAACGCTCATTTTTTCCTATGATCTGCTGACACGCCTAAAATATATAGTATTTTTATACATATTTTTATACCTATTTTTGAGATATTGTGCTTTAATGGGAGGTATTTTTGTTTTTTGTTTGCAAAGACAAGTAAAAATGGGAAAAATGCTTAAAGGAGTGAAAAAGGATCAAATTTGGAGCAAAAAGGTGAAAATTTGTGCAAAAAAGTTATGGCACCTAAGTGTCAGATCCAGCACTTAAGTGCCGGTTAAACAGAGAAGGCCGCGCCTAACCGCCGAGACCTCATGCTTAAGTGTCAGTGGCAGTTAGTAGACGAGTAAAATCAGCTTTCACGAATTTTGAAAAGATTTTTGAGGCGCCCATTAGCTTAATAGGTTGTTGTAACCACCATAGACGAAAATTATCATGAAAGGATGCATCTCTTGGGAGAATACATCGAATCAAGACACATTTTGAAGAGATCCCAAGGCACCTCTTGGAAAACTATAAAAGAAAGAAGAGAGGACTTATAAAAAGAAAAGAGTCCTGAAAATATTGACAAGTTTTGAAAATTCTTTGCTTAGGAGTTAGTTCTGAGAGATTTTAAGGAACAATGATTTTTTCTTTTAAACTAAAGTGTGGTTTTGTTTTCTCCATGAATTTTGAGTAATTTTCATTATCTTTCTTCTTAAAATGATAAGTAATTAGGTTTTGGATGGAAGTTGTGGAGAGTATTGATCTTTAAGGTTGGAAGAAGTTGTGATGATTTAAATCCATGCACTTTATTTACTTCTTGATTTGGCCAATCCAGATATTAAAATTTATTGTGAGAACATCTAAACTGGGCTGGTATTGTCTCAGTCAACAATTGAAAAGAATCGTATGAGGTTGTATGAATGAGAATGTAGTTCATATGATTGAGTGCAAATAAATAGAGAAATATTCATTGAAAGGTGTAGAGTTAGAGGACTTTAAAGTGTAGGTTAAAGCCCCCAACTTTGTTTATTATTTTAGGTTTTGATATGAGATGTTAGCCCTTAGGTGGAGGGAATCGAGGGAAACAGGTGAGGGAATCGAGGGAACTCTAGAGTGCAAGCTAGTATCTTCCCTACCTAGCGGGCCTTCAGCTCTATTCAAACTTTAAAATAGCCAATGTTCTTTATAGCATCTCTAGTAAGGATAAAGAATGTTATTGCTCCTATTTGGCACAACACAATTTGCATACTTCCATGACATGTCTCGTATACTTATTACTGATTCATGATAAGAAGAAAGATATTTTCATATTAAATACTTTTCGTCAACAAAAACTTTAGTTATCTTTTTACTGTTTCGTTAAAATATCAAAAATACCAAAAATATTTAAATTTTAAATTCCTGCAAAAATCGTTATTAGTTTAAGCATTTATCTTTTTAAAATAGAAAAAAAACATTCTAAAAAGTGTGTATTGCATAATCTTCCCTGTGGGTTTGATATTGAGGTCTTAATCAAAAAGTCCTATATTAGTTGATAGCAATGCGTATACTTGCGTAGTATCCCAATATAAATATATATAAATTAAAAAGTTAAATTCTTATTTTCTTGAGGATCAATTTTTTGGTTTTGTTGCAAAATAAGTAAACATAAGTAAAAAATACCATCAGTACTATTGTTATACTGTGCATAAGCATTAAGAATTCAGTGATCAAGTTTTTAGCGCCGTTGCCGGGGATTAAAATCTTCAAGTATTGGTGTTAACTTCATAAATCCTTACATAAATTAAATATTGGGATCACCTGAAGACAAGCCGCAACGCCCGCAATGTCACTCCCACCATCAAGTTTGTAGTTGGATTTGAAGATCTCGAGGTCATTCTCAGAAAAGCCCCATTTATCGTAATGAAAGTTGCAGCTTCAGAGGTTCAGGAGCCGTCTGCATATTTTAACCTAAACTGCCTTCAGGATTTTCCATCTTGTAAGAAGGTCAAGAATACTGCCACCTCGGCACCTACTAAGTCCGTTCTTCCTGTTTCTGCTATGGGAAAGGAAGTTATGATCTTTGAAGACCCGATTGAAGGTTTAGTTGTCCCGCCCTCAGTATTTGAAATCGAATCAAGTTTGAGGACTGCACCGTTAACCATAACCCAAATGAGAAACTGCAATTGGAAGGTTCAGAGGGCTACTAAGGCCTGGACTCCTAAATAGGTACTTGTTAATGAAAATCCTCACCAGGCGAGTTAGGATTACCTGAGACCTATCCACTTCTGCGAGGGAGTAGGTTCAATCCCTTAATGGATACCAACGGGTACAAAAGTATCCAAAAGATTGCTGCTACTTTACCGTCACTTCATGGACATAGTCAAAAGAGGAAGAAGCCTGCTCCAATCACTTGAGTCAACTCAATTTTTCAGATACTAGCTGTCACGAAAGGTTGTTTTCTTGGTGAGTTACTTAAAAGAATGGGACATGCAGTATCCCCTCGTATGAAGACAGAAATTCTAAAGTACGTCAGATCTGCCAGACGTTCCCAGAAGTCAATTAAAGCTTCACCTACTCACATTCCTGTCTGGTTCCACTTGGAAAGTAGAGTTGATACCGCCACTGTTACTACCGATTCTACCTTCACTAGACTCGCAGGTCGTCCATCAGTTAAGTCACATTTGGGTTTGAGAATTCTACCAATCACCCACTATAGTGATGTTCCTAAAGTTCCAAAAGAAAAAACGAAGAGACTACCCAATACTATATTTAGTCTGCGCCATGGGGAGCATACTTCTCCTCAACATGCCAATGTCTCTGATAAGGCACTCCGTCTCAAGACATCACCGCCAAAGAAAAAGGTTTGGATACCCAAGGTCGTTGTACCGATACAGTCGAGTAAGTCTGCAAGGCAAGATCACAGAATGAAGTTAGGGTCTGAAATATCTGACATTGTAGCAATAATTGCCAGCGAGAACAACTGGAGGAGGTCCAACAGGGTCCTCTAGATCGTGAGATAATCTGAGAGATGATAAATGAAGAAAAAGTTGAAAAGATTAGGGTTGAGATTTTTGAATTAGCTCGAGAACATGGAGTTTTCATTGATGATGACGATAAAGATTTTAACTTCAATGATTACCTCAAAGAGGATTTCATGCATATCTATGTAATTGAAACTAGAGCCACTGCATTTGCGTGTGATGCTCAACCTCTCGTCAAAGAGAACACCATAGACGAGCTGCATAGGGCTATCTTTTTAAGGGATGAGCAAGCCAGTCAACTGGAGAAAAGGATGAAAGAGATGGCCGCAGCCATGACTGCTATGGCCATAGTTCAAGGACAATCTCAACCTCCACAGTTAGCCTCACCAGAAGTCAATGAACCAGAGATTATACATATCACAGATGAAATGAGAGAAGTTGCCTTAGAAAATAGGGATGAGCAACAAAAGAAGGGTTCTCCATGAAGTGCCTTACCAAAAAAGGAATTTAAGCAAATGGTCAAAAAATCCAAGAGGCCTTAACCCAATCTAAGTGTGGTGCATTGGTTTTAAAGGGTAGACC
The DNA here is from genome assembly GCF_001263595.1 of Phalaenopsis equestris. Classification (NCBI taxonomy): domain Eukaryota; kingdom Viridiplantae; phylum Streptophyta; class Magnoliopsida; order Asparagales; family Orchidaceae; genus Phalaenopsis; species Phalaenopsis equestris. The sequence goes on from NW_018221298.1 coordinate 293,810, forward strand.
TTACCTAGAGGAGTTCGATGTCGTACCCTACCCTAAAGGCTCCGTGTCCCCAAACTGTAAGATATTTGATGGGACTGGAAATCCCAGGCAACACATAAAACATTTCTAAGCCAGTTGTGGCAATACTGGAGGTAACGAAGCCTTGCTTTTCTTTGTCAGCAGCTTGTCAGGGATCACTTTTGATTGGTATGTCGATTTACCCAACGAATCAGTTAAGACATTCGCTTTATTAGAACAATTGTTTGTCAACATATTTGTCAGAGCACAACATCATACGTCTATTGGAGATCTCATGATGGAAAAGCAAAAGCGCAACGAGACTTTAGTGGACTATATTTTGAGGTGGAGAAACCTTAGCATGAAATGTGAACCTCAGATACAGAAACATCACTCGATTAAGATCTTACTCAAAAGAATTCATGGGCCAGTAGCTTTCATGCTCAAGGGACTCACCATTAAATCCTTCGAGAAGCTACTCAACAAAACTAGCCGTCTTCAAGAAGAAATCAAATATATGGATTCTCATTAGAAATACAAAGCAAATAGAGGTCCTCCTGATGGTGAACTCAAAGGATCCGTGGAGATTCCGTTATTCGTAGGTCCAGTGCTGGTTCTTAAAAAAAATGGAGCAGACATCGTTAAATATTGCATTTCAGGGGTGCGACACCGTAGGGTGTATGTAACCTTCCGAAGGATGGATGACAACAAAATGTCATATGCATTCCGACTGGACCCGGAGCTGGAATAACTACTACCTTACGAGCTATGAGAGGGTTACACCTCTAAGAACATGCAAAATGAACTCTTGTCCTAGAGCATGGCTTAGTAGGTCGGCTCGTCAGGAGCTTGCCCCACTAGAGACAGACACTCAGAGGATACCTTTTTACTGCATTTGTTCACAACATATATGATATGTATTAGACATGCTCAGCTTATGATATGTACTCAACCTGGGATATTTTCAGATGTACTTTGTTGCAGTCAACATAATTGTACTTTTTACGGCTTTAGCCTGCACTCAATCCGTAACACTTATTGGAGCAGATTAATGAAATCTCTTTTGGAATTTCTTCTATTCGTTCAATTACCCTTTTTGTGCAATGGATAAAAGCTATGAAGTCACACGTTGGTTTGGGACTACATGAACAAAGAACGAAACAATAAAAACTTGATAATAACAAAATTCAAATAAATTACTAAATTACTCTTCAAAAAAATCTTCAAAAAAAAATCAACCAACAAAAAAAATTTTAAAAATTTGAAAACATATTTTGATAATTAAATGTGATAAAAACAACAAGAAAAGAAAATAAATCTGTTGAGTTGATTCTCTCAATTTCGAGGTCTCTTGCACTTTGCTCGCGCAGCACAGCTATCCTTATCTGCACTAATTTTCCTCACAGTTCCCGCAAAATTTCACATTATGCAGAAAACCCCGCAAAATTCCAAATATCTTTCTCACTGATGTCAACCTTTTTACATGATACACATTTACAAATTCAACACCACAAAATTTCTGCACTGCATTCTGCCCTCGAGGCCAATACTGAAACACTATTTTCCTTTTATCAACCTTTTGAGATTGGTATAAGACCTTCGCCATGACATCCAATTCTCTACCAACATCTTCGACATTGGCGTAAGGCCCTCGCCACGACATTCACTTCTCTACCTACATCTTTGAGATAGGAGTAAGACTCCCCTTTATGAACATCGCATCCTATTTTCATCCTTTTGAGATTGGTACAAGACCCCCGCCACGGCAACCAATTCACTACACACATCGTCAAGATAGGAGTAAGACTCCCCTTTATAGAACATTGCATCCTATTCTCAACCTTTTATGATTGGTGTAAGACCCCCGCTGTAGCATCGAATTCTCTACCAACATCTTCCAGATTGGTGTAAGGCCCCCGCCACGACATCCAATTCTCTACACAAATCTTCAAGGTAAGAGTAAGATTCCCCTTTATGGAACATCGCATCCTATTCTCAACCTTTTGAGATTGGTGTAAGACCCCCACCACGACGTCCAATTCTCTACGTACATCTTCAAGATTGGTGTAAGGCCCCCAACATGGCTTCTGGGCTTCCGATTTTATTCCCCAAATGAGATTGATGTAAGGCACCCACCACGACGTCCAATTCTCTACCTATTAGATCTTTGAGATTGGTGTAAGGCCCCCACAACGACATCCAATTCTCTTCACACATCTTTGAGATAGGAGTAAGAATCCCCTTTATGGAACATTGCATCAGATTCTCAACCTTTTGAGATTGGTGTAAGGACCCCGCCATGACATCCAATTCTCTACTCACACCTTTCGAGATAGGAATAAGACCCCCACCATGGCATCCTACTCTCAATCTTTGAGTTCATCAACTTAATACTGATTCTCATCCTCTATAAAAACCTAAAAACACTATCTAATCCCCAGCAAGAGTTTATAATCCTCAATTTTGATCGAATATTCACCTGTTATATCCATATTGGAAACAAATACCACACAAAATTCTACACCTCCATCTAGGTCTATTGACTTAGAAGTTTGTGTTGGTTTTGTCGATCTCATCAGTCAATGCCAATACGAGCGGTGTGCTTGCCCAGCACACCGCACCTATTGGGGTCCATTTGTTGACCACACTTTTGGTTGAGGTTTGGTTTTTTCCTCTTTCGTAGCCCAAGGTCTAGCCATATGACTTTCCTATTGACTATTCCTAGAAAACTAGAAAAGGAACCCTCGTCATTAGAAATTCTACCCTATTCTTTTCTCAACTTGAAGTTCCACATGTTGGTCTTAACCTCCAACACTTAGTAGGTGGGGTCACTATGAGGAAGCTCACGGAGAGTCCCTCTAGGACTACCTCACCTTAGGGTTAACCCTAGGTGTTAGTCTAGAGCTAGTTCACTCACCTACACTCACTCTCACTTACAATCACCACAACCTTAAAGCTAAAATTTATTGACTTTGATCCCTTGATCCTTTGGGAAACTCATGTAGATAGTCCCTTAAACCCACTGGCCCAGGTTGGGGTTTAGCTAAGACCAGTACATAGAGGACCCAAATTGGGTTTCCATTGGTCCATAGCTCATATAGGGATAGGGTGGATATAGGGTGGTTGGCACCCCAATTCTACCAAAAATATCCAACTTGGCTTTTTGCCCCAAATTCTCCCAAATAACCTAGATACACTTGGAGCCCTAAATTTGGCCAAAATTCCCAAATCCACCCAAAATACCCAAATTTGTCCAAAATTTGTTTTAAATCTTTTTAAAATACCCATATTACCTAAAACCACCCAAAAATTCCAAAATTACCAAAATACCCTCCAAATTTACCAAAATTACAAAAATGCCCTTGTCACCCCAAACATTCCCAAAACCTCCAAAATTACTTTAAATGTTTCTAAAACTAATTTGGACCCTCCAATGGAATCTAATTTGACAAATTTGACCATTTTGACCAAAACTCCCAAATTGCCTTTAAAGGCCCAACTTCCCCTAAATCTAAGTCAAGCCCCCAATTTTGGCTTTATGACTTAATCCCACCAAATTGAACCCCATAGCCTACTCAATTTGCCACAATTTATGTTGAAAACAATTCATAACATTCCTACACATCAAAATTGACCTTCAAGTGGCATTGGTGAAGCCTCAATTGCATTCAATTTTACCCCAAGTCCAAAAATCCCAAATTTTCCCTAAATTGCCTATGTCCCCAAATTACACCAAATTGATTGCCCTAACCCAAAAATTGACACTCAATTTATGTTAAAAACTCTTGATGATGTTCCTATAGACCACTTTCAACAATGAATGTGTACTTAGCCCAACCTAGACTCAAGTCTAGCCTAACATGCCCAAATTGACCAAAATCCCAAAATTCTTCAAATTGAACCCCCAATTGAACTCAAATCATTTTAACCCTTCACCAAAAATCTTCATTACAGTAATCTACACAATGTTAATCAATTAATTGGGCTCATATTCATAGATAGCTTAACCCAAACCCAACCTTTGGCCATTTGGACTACATTAGACCCACGCACCAAAATTGACCTAGCCATGTCAAATTGACCAAGGCAAGACTTCTACAACCAACTTTTGGATCCTAGTAATAAAGCTAGACCATGCTAACCCACCATTGATGAGACATGGACCAAAAGTCCCCTAAATCAAGGTATTTATTTCCTAAATTGCTTAAGCCAAAGAAAACTTTACCAAAACCTATCACCAGCCCAAATTAATTGTTGTGTCAGATTCCTCTAAGGTTCGTGAGCCACCTAGCACCTCCCCTACCATTTTCAGTCATCCTAGTCAGCGGAGCAGCTCAAAAATGAGAGCCAGCATACTTAAATCCTCCCCTAATCAACCCATCTGAGCTATCACACTCCCATTGGCCAATTGCGTTGCTTAGCTCACCACCTCAGGAAGCTTTTGCACCTATAGCCAGGCCCTAAGCTCTCCTCTCTGGCCATGGCTATAAAATGGCCTCTTCACGGACAAAGTTTAGGTGTTGAAATTTTCTCAAGGAGACCCTGCACAATTGCTCTCATAGCCACATTGAGACCTCCTCAGTGCAATCTAACCACTTCCCTGCTCTAATTTCCCTTGTTGGAGCTCAATTTCAGAGCACAAATCCTTGCCAGAAATAGGACACTCTCCACCACAACTCCACATTTAACAAAAATCAAATTAAACTTGCCCAAACCTTCATCACAGTGAGAGAAGAAGAAGCCCCATCAAAACCCCCTCATAGAGAGCCTCGACCTTAGACATTGATCAACTCCGAAATTCGATCTTAATTGAATTTAGGTCTAGACATTTAACCACAATAAGAGGTTAAATCCCCAGCCTCCTTGGACCTACATGAACGTGTCAAGCACCTCTGATTGAAGCTTCACTTCTCAGAGCAGAGGTATAAACCTCCCCACTGTCCCAGACTTGTTTTGATTCTACACTTGCATAGATCCTATTTCATGTTATATTAGCCATACAGATAGCTTCTTCTAGGCTAGATTAGTCTTTAGAAACAAACCAGAGTCAAATTGGTTAAGTGTAACTCGAGTTGTTAAGCTTAGAAGGTGGACGACTCTCAGGATGAACCGGATGGGGATGAAGACTCACGGTCGTTGGATAGCGCGTGTATCAAATGGACGGGTGAGATGAATCCCGACAGCACTTTGGTACATAAAGCGCATGCCCAGTCAGCACTGAGTTGGAAGGCCGCATCCAACTAGAGTGCGCCATGCAAGCCTTTGGATCCGTTGCATGATGTCGTGGTTCCACGTTGTTTAAGTAGGAAAATAGGATTAATTCATTTAGAAAATATTCCCTAACCTCAAAAATCCATATCTTGGTGTAGAAAATCAGAAAAAATAAAAGAAAAATATCTTAGTGCACAGTGAACATAGGACAACAATGTGGAAATGGTTTAAGGTTTATTTGAGGTATATTTTATTTTTAATTAATTAAATAATATTTTGAGTATTTTGATTCTCCATGCATTCAAAAATTTCACCATGGTTTTTCCATCATGGGGGATCTTCCCTGATTTTTCCAAAGTCAGAGGAAACCCCTATGAGGAGATATGTATTTTCCAAGTTTATGCTTATTATTTACATAAATTAATCATAGTAAATAGCATGTTGCTTAGAAAAATTTAAGAAAATTTTGGTAGGTTCACTATGACTAGAGAACCCTTGGAAAATTTGTCACGAGTTGTCATTATGAACACACCTAATTTTCACAAAATCCTAAAACACAAAGGAAATTAATTTGGGAAAAATAAATATCTAAATGACTTGATTTTATTTCTCCACTATAATTTAAAGTTCATTGGACTCCCCATAAAAATTTCAAAATATTTTGAGTTCATTTGATAACCTAATTTAATTTTCTAAGCTAAAGGCCTCTTTTACCACTTAAAATAATCATAATAATTAAAATATAACTCAAAAAATTATAAAATTGATTTTTGGGAGTTTTCTGTGACCATAGGAATTTTCTAAAAAGACAAATTAATTAAAGTAAAAAATTTCAATTTAAGCATATTTTAAATATTTAAATAATGAAAAATTAATAAAAATCACAAAATTAATAAAATTTATGAAAATGTTCTAAACTATTTCCAAAGCCCTTAGGATCAACTAGAATATTTTTCCTAATTTTATAAGTGTAGATATTGAATTTTAAAGCTCAAAAATAATTTTTAAAGGCTAAAAATGGATTTTCCTTAATTTCTCACTAAAATAATTTTAATAATTCAAAGAAAAATCTAAAAAATGTAAAACTAATTTTTTTGGTTTTCTTGACCTTTAAGAGATTTAATAAAAATATAAAACTTAATTTTCCACATTTAAAATATTTAATAATCAATTAATACTCCAAATTTAAAATAATTCTAATAATTCAAATAAAACTCAAAAAATCATGAAATTTGGTCCCAATGGTTCTCTTGTCTATGTCTATATTAAGGAAAAATTTCAAGTGATTAGACCTTTACTTGGTCAAGTTATTTAATTTTCTTTGAAAACTCCTATTTTTGCATGTAAATAATTATATAAATTAAATTAAATTTTGAAAAATCACATTTTCTCCTCCTCTGATGTCTTAATTGAACCATGAGTGAGGTAGGAAAAAAATTTGAAAGTCATTTAAAATAAATTTGATGAATTATGAAGTGATAGAGCTTGAGGGGCAAAGGTATAATTTTTGAAATTTAGTCTTAATGAAAATTTAGGCTTAATTCAAGAAGGAGGAAATGGGCAATCTTTGATCTTAATTAAAACATTTAGATAATTGAAATACAAGGAATTAATTGGTAGAAACCAATCTTATTTTTCTTAATTAAAGAATAAATTTGCAATTTCCTAAATTATTAAAATTTGGAAGACTACTAAATTAAATGGTCCTAAACTTAGGGGTGTGATTTTGGATGTTAATAACGCAATAATTTAATACCTTTATTTGGTGTTCAAATAACATTCAAATTTTTTGTTAACGAATTATTATCACTTAAAATTTAGTTTCTTTCAAAAATTACTAATATATCCACTAAGGTCTTAAGGGCTTAGTAGTGACCTAGGCTAAATCAAATTTGGTTAAATGAGGATTAGAGTGAATGTAACTAGAAATTGAACACCTTTAAAATACAACAAGCCCAAGTTAAAACTAAAATTGGTTAATTGTCTTAATAACATTAACTTGCCCCTTTATGGGTCTTCACCATCATAATTCTCAAATTAAATGACAAATGATATTTACCTTACCCTTAAGGATAAATGAAACGTCAATGTTCACTGAGAATTGGAGGTATTCATGGGATGAATTATTAAGTAACATAATAAGTTTAAATGAGCTCGAGACCTTTCATCAGGCGGTGAGAGGGAAGCCTTGGAGGTCTACAAAACTTAGTATGTTTTGCTTAATAAAATCATCCTTAATCAAATTAATGAGGGCTAACCAAGATATAATTTAGGATTTGGTAGATCACCAGAACCTTATTTCCCCGCTTTATATAAAATGCTTTTAACATTTAAATGCTCTCTTATATAAATACTCTTCCATGCATTTTGAGTTTCAGTTGAAGATGACGGGAAGACTATCCAGGGACGCGTTTATGGGTACGCTTTTATTGTAATTTATTATACCTCCATTTCTAGTTTCTCGTACTTTACTTTCCAGTATGTTACTGCCCTTACTCACCTGCATGTATGAACAAAAACACAAACTTGCATGTTAAACAACAATGTCACCCTGCATGAAAACCAAAACTGTTAGGATAGTCGCAAAACCCAAAACCAAACCAAAACTAAAATCAACCAAGATAAAATTCACCACCACAACATTTAAAATATAAGAATTTTTAAAATTTAATCACGAACATCACAAAACCACAATTGCAACTAAATTAAGGCGTCTCTATCGTATGATCTGGAATCCCTCGGAGGAGGTAACCTACGGTTTCTAACGAGGCTTCCAACAGTCTAAATGAAAGTATGGAACTCATTAAGTTAAGTATAGTAAATTCATTTGAACTTAGTGAATTGATCCCGAATTTTTGTATGTAAGGATTTATGAATTTGACACCACTACAACGCCAAAAACACGATCCTTATATGAAAATGTTGTTGTCAAGTAATAATGGACTTTCTATTTAAGCCTCAAATACCAATCCTATGGGGAAAGTGTAAGTTAGCAATGATAAATTTTAATAGGAAATTTATAGAAAATCAAACGAAATCACTATCACTAATTTTGTATGTTGATATTTTAACCAAACTAAATTACTTAACTATTAGCAAAAATGGAAATGCAACTTTTAAATATTAAATACTAATCTAACAACTATGTTTAGGTAATGAAGTTCTCTTATGTGAAAAAGCATCCTTCTCACTACAATGAAGTTCTGGTGAAACGAGATGAGATAGATGTTTTTAATATGTATTGTGCCAAATAAGAGCAATTTTAATTCTCTACCTTGATACATTGTTTAGAAAATCATTGGCTAATCTTAGGTTTAGTCTCTAAATCCGTGGCTAGGGCATATTCCTCAGTGCAACCTCTTGATTTTCCAACCCACTTCGCTTCCCTTCCGCTGAAAGCTAACACTCGCATTAGTTTTTAAACACCAAGACCAAATTGGAGATTTTAGTATGTTACCCTAAAATCTCCAATTCTACACCCAATTAATATATATTTCCCTATTTATTTGCACTTAATTCCATGAACGAAATACTCCTTAATGGAATCAAATGTGATCCTCACTCTGTTGTAGAACTCATACTCCATTTCTCGGATCATATGTTTCACAACACATTTTAACAACTCAATTAGCTAAATCAAAAAGTAGACTAAAATGTAAATTAACTTTAGAGTTGAGAGTCATCACAATTTATTTTATATTTTGATTATGGCACATTCATTTTATCTCTTCATTTCACCATATCTCAGAGTAGGGGAAAAAATAAAGGGAACTACTCAGACTTCATGAGAAAGACTTCATGAGAAAGATACGACAAAACACAAATTTCATATATAAAATAAAGTTCATACAACACTAAATAAACAAATAAACTTATCTGGAACTCTTTCTCAAAGCAAATCCTTTGTAGCCTTTCCTTAGAAATGTGGGAAGAAGAATTCTCTCACTTTTCTCCTTCTCCAATACTCTTACAGAAAGTTTCACACTAAATCTCACCACAAAAACTCTAAACTATGAATGAAAAATCATTAATTGACTCCAATATGATAGTGAAATGGAATGGTGTGGAGCAAAAAATGAACGTAGAGGGGTGAAAAACGTAGATGAGCCAATTTTCTGATGAAATTTGGCCCCAAACAGAGCCGAAGGTTGGTTCTCCAAGAGGTGCCTCCAAAAGCTCTTCAAAAAATTGTCCAAATACATCAAACCTTTTAGAAATAGGGTCTGCACCACCTTTGGCGCCATCAGCGCTAAGTAAATATGTCTAGCGTTAAATTATTCTGCGCCGTCGGTGCTGACCCGACATTGTCAACACTGAGCATTTCTTCAAGAACTTAATTTTGACTCTAAATTTCATCCTTTTTACTTTCTTTTTTCTTTAAGCCCTAAAAATCAACAACCTGCAATAAAACATCAAAATACCTTCCATTAAATTGCAATATCACAAAAAATGAGTATAAAATATGGGTCTAAAAATGTATATATTTTTGGTGTATCAAAATCCCGCAAACTTACATGTTACTTGTCCTGAAGTAACTTCTCTACCACATAAAAAATATGAGTTAAGAAAAATTCAAAACAACTCCAGTTAATACTAAAGGTGTAAGGATACTCAGTAATTAAGTCTAAGGTTTCTAACCCTCTATTTCTTTCAAGAAAAAATGCAAATTCTTATACTAAAGTCACTTAGGAAATTCATATGAAAAAGAACCTCATAAAACTGTATTAATAATTAAGTTAACATTCAAATAAAAAGTTTAGAACATGTGTCCAAGTCTTTTTCCTTAAGTTGATTCAAGTGAAGCCAATTTTTAATTAGGCATCTCCTCAAGCTTCTCCTCACATCTTTTCTTATTCTTTTTCATTTTCTTTTCTTTTCTTTTTCTTTTTTCTTTTTCTTTTCTTTTTCTTTTTTTCTTTTTCTTTTCTTTTTCTGAGGATTACTATATCTGGATAGTCCTTAATGGTTTTGAACTTCACTATCCTTTTCTTAAAGTTAAAAACTTATTAAATTTCTTCACTTAACAAATTTATATTAACTTAAAGATTTCATAAAGTTTAATTCTTTTCTTTTTACATGAACCTCTTTAAGATTTTTAATACTTCAAAAATACAAATTTCTTTTACTAAAAATAGAAAAACATAGTCTTATTCTCTTTTACCAAATATCTTAGCCCCTAGAATTAACGTTTATTATTAAAAATTTTTACTTAAATTTACTATATATTTAGAAACATAAATATAGTTATCCAAAGTTAACTCCTAATACTAAAGGTCATGTTAAATTTAAAATTTTGAAAATATAGTTAAGTGAGGACAAATAAAATTAGGTTCTTTTCTAATAAAGATATTTCTTCTCCCCCTCAAAATAAAATTTTTTAAAAGATTTTTACATGAAGAACTTTGAAAATCAAGGGTAAAAGAATGCATTAAATACATAAAAAAAAATTCATACCTGATGGAGATTCTGATTTATGAACATAAATTTTGAAATGCTGCAGGTGCTAATGGGAAAACTACAAGGCTAAAAACATTAAATTGCACATAATACATATAAAATTTGTTGAGAAAGAGCTAATCAAAATATATAACAAAGTGCTAAAAATAATAACAGAACTATACTAAATTCAAAAATGAAAACAGTTTTCCACATTACAGTTTAACATAACATAACAAACAAAGTCTCAACAACATCACAACACAAACAATACAATCACACAGTACAAACATAAACAAACAAACAAAATAGATCACAATTCATTGTCTTCCTCATCACAGACATCTAACTTTTGCTGTAATGGAGTACAAGTAGGGTAAATAGGGAACTGAACTGTATGGTCACCCCTTAGATATCTCACTAAAGCATCATTATAAGCAGCATCATATTCAAATTTTTGGCAAATCAGATCATTTTGGCAAATCATTTTTGGCAAATCAGATCATCAGTGTGAGCAATTTTGGCCTCCATATTCTGCATCCCATGATCCATCCTTAAAATATCTCCATGTTGAATCATCATCTGGTCCATCAACTCCCTATTGCTGGGGTCACTTGAAGTAGGCTCACTAGGGGTTCTAGAAGTAGAAGGAATATCCTTGGCCTATTTTCCAGATCTCTAATCAACATGGAATCATAAGTCTTGATGTTGGCAGGCCCAATCGGTCTCTGAGGCTCAATCCTCAACTCATCAGGTCTAAAATCAACTCCTTCATGCTCACAAAGTGTTTAAATCAGAGCAGGGTGAGCCAATCCACCAGTGGTCTCTCCCAGAGCAATAAATTGAGGGTTCACATAAATGATAGAGCCTACATTTATATCCATCACTTGCTGAATACAATAGTTCGGGATGGCTCTATCCTTGGTCACTTCATTATGATGATTCGTTGGAATCATCCTCCAAGAAATAAATTAGTGTCAGGCTTTAGATACTACATTTAACATAGAAAGGGGAAAGCTAACTTTAACAACATTTTTTATTTTCCAAGCCCCTTTTTCACTTGTCAGAAAAGAAATAACTTCATCTAAAGCCTGGTCTAGCAGAAAAAGAATGATACTAGCATCTATACATATCTTCTAACTGATAAAACTCATTAATTTTTCCTGGAGGAAACTCCACCCTTTTTCCTCGGACAAAAACAAAATCATCAGAAGCATCGGGAAGGTTGACATAAAATTCCAATACAATCTCAGCTATCGCATTGGTAATAAAATAACAGAAGTTTTCCCATTGCTGAGCGATAATCAATCGTTCAACTTCTCCTACCAAATTTTTAAAACCTCGGTCCTGAATTACTTTTTTTATTTTCTTTCAAACTATGAAATTGAGCACTGGCTCTAAAACTAACAAATCTCTGCTCATCATATTCTACTTTTCTTTCACCCGATCTATGTGTCATAAGAAATCTAGAGAAATTTTAAAAATTCAAATTAAATTCTAAAAATTTCGAAAATCAAAATGTAAACCACTTTAAACTTAAATCCACTAAGTAAGAGTTATTACCAAAGCATTTTCTCAAAATTTCTTAAAAAAATTTCAAAATTTTGGATCTAGTCAATGTGAGAAAAATATTTGATTTTTACTTTAAAGTGTAGCTCTTTCCCAGAGAAGATGAAATCCAAAGTTTTTTGCCTCAAAATTGCCTCAAATCTGCCCAAAATCAAGCTCTAGGTGCAAAACTGAAGGTTGAAGGTGACTTCAAGGGGTAAAAATGGAGGTTTGCGATGAAAATTGCAAATTAAAGAGTTAATTTGCTGCTCTCAGGTTGAGGGCGTTGTCGGCGCCATAGCCAGTGCCGTCAGTGCTAAAGGCCCAAAATTCACTATTCTGATTTTTCAAATTTTCAATCTCCTTTCAATTTTCTCCAAACTTTTTAGTATTTTTAAACACTTTTTAGTATTTTTAAACACAAATACACATTTCACAAACAATCATTTTCACAAAAAACAATAAACTGTCTTTTATATATGAAAATACACTTTTTACAAACACATTTCACAAATTCATACCTATTAAACAAACTAATAATAAATCAGCATCGAAATCAAGCCACAACACTAAACGCTGACACAAAACTATACACATAATCAAAGTTCAGAATTCTAAAGCAAAACAAACTAAATCAAACCTAACCAAATCCATAAAATTACACTTAAACACATAAACATTTTAAGCAAGTAAAGAGTTCACAATCTTTAATCATTCAGCCTCATCCTTTAATCAACAATCTTTAATCATTCAGCCTCATCTTCAGTGCTTTCACCTCCTCTAATATCTCTCATAGATTGGTAATGAACATATAGGTTGTAGAAGGATCAGTACTGGAATTGATGTGTCAAATTTTCTTTGGTCTACCCCTTTTCTTTAAACATCTGAACTAATCCTGCTTCAAAATTTCCAGTGTGATCAAAATTTTCTTTCATTCTCCAATCTAGGTGATCAAAAAGATACTTGAGATCTCCTAGTGCATTCATAATACTCTAAAGTTCTCTTTCAATCTTTTTCAATTTCTTCTCTAAAGCAAGTGAACTTCCAATTGCTGGTGGCATTAATGGAGATTAAGCATGTGAAGAAAGTTCTATAATAGATTATTATTGCTTCATTTCCATTACCAACATACTGATCATCAATGTGAATCATAGGATCCCATGGTAGTAAAACTTTTTCACAACTTTCATATGGAACTTGAGATTGACCGCAAATCATGAAAATTATTGAAGGATGCCCAAGTCCATAAATTGGCCCATTCATAATGATTCTGGTTACGTATTTAAATATAATTGAACCTATATCAATAGGTTTCTCCATTTGAATGTAGTAGTTTAAAATAGCACACTCCTTGGTGACTCTACTAATCTTCATAGTAGGGAGTAATTTTGCACAAATAATGAAATGCCATTATTTTGAAATTAGATTAAGTGATGAAGTAGGAAAACTAACATATCCTTAATCTCGTACTTCCCATATATCACTTTCATCTGTCAAAAAATTATCAATATCTTGCATCAAATCTCGTGTAGGAATGAAATTTGCATAAAGATAGATTGGAACAATTTCAATCATATACAATTCATTAATCCTTGCAGGAGTAAATGATATAGCATGACCTTGAACGAAGACAACTCCTTGGGTAATTCCATGTAGATTTGCATAGAACTCCTTCACTACAGGTATAGCAACCGCAGCGGTAGAGTAACATAGAACTTCCCATCACCTTTGTAGATTGATCTTGTCAACTGGAGCACTTGGATTGATCAACCCATGATTAACAAATCCTCTTTCCTTGATCAATCTCTTCTTCGTAATAATTTTATCGTATAATCTCTACGCGTCAAAACTAATAAACTTTCTTATATTAAAAACTCCATACCTGAAATTATTTCTGGAATTGGAAGCCATGGAATTCAAAACTAGGAAGTTTCTAGGCGTCCTAGGAAGCTTTTTAGGACTTTAAAAACACCTCCTGGTAGTTATTATGGAGCAAAACCCGACCAAAGTCCGCCAAAAGTTGCAGGAACCGTCCAACCATCCTCAGTGCTGCTGGTGCTCTCGAGGGGTGCTGTCGACACTGAGATCACTTTCCGTGGGAGTCGTCGGCGCCAGTGACCAAATTTTTGTGATTTTTTTTTATTTTTTGATCAATTAAATCTCAACTTTCTTCCAATACTAATATTAGGCTTAATCTATAATAAATGTAATTTTCTAGGATTATTATCTACTAATATATAAGACACTTAACAAACTAAATAGTAATACATAAACATATAAGTATGGGTTTCCTCCCATAAAGTGCTTGGTTTAATGTCGTCAGCCCGACATACCATTTATTTAGTTGGGTTGATTTAACATTAAAACTTTTTGAAATTGAGGTATGTGCCCTTCATAATAGTGTTTCAAACGATGCCCATTAACTTTAAATATTTTTCTTGTGTTAGGATCTTTAATCATAATAGTTCCATAATGATAGACTTTAATTACTTTAAATGGCCCTAACCATCTGAATTTTAGTTTTTCTATAAATAATCTCAATCTTGTATTATATAAAAGAAATTCTTGTTCAAGTTCAAATTTCTTCTAAATAATCTTCTTATCTTGCCATATTTTCATTTTCTCTTTATATTTTGCATTATCATATTCTTTATTTCTAATCTCCTCAAGTTCATTGAGTTGCAATAATCTTTTCTCACCAGCATCTTTTAGATTAAAATTAAATTCTTTAATAGCCCAAAATGTTTTATCGTCTAATTCTACATGTAAGTGGCATGTTTTTTTCAAATATCAATCTGTATGGAGACATTATTATAAGAGTCATATAAGTAGTTCTATATGCCCATAATGTTGTGTCAAGTCTAGCAGACCAATCTAATTTATAAGAATTTGCAGCCTTTTCTAAAATGTGTTTAATTTTACGATTTGATATCTCTGCTAGACCACTATTCCGAGGATGATAAGCAGTAGAGAATCTATGCATTAATCATATTTCTTAATTAATTTTTTGATTCTCTTATTCTTGAAATGAGATCCTCCATCAGTAATAATTATTCTCAGCATTCCATATCTTGTAAAAATATTCTTAGTTAAAAATTTAGAAACACAGAAACACTCCGAGCATCACAATCTAGGTACAACAATAGCCTCAATCCATTTGGAAATATAATCAACAACAAGTAATATATATAAGTTTCCAAATGAAGGCATAAATGGTCCCATAAATTCTAATCCCCACACTTCAAAAATTTGAACTTCCAATGTGTAATTTAGAGGCATTTCCTTTCTTCTAGATATATTTCCTACGTGTTGACATCTATCGCACGTTTTAAAATATTCATTAACATCTTTAAAAATAGTGGGCCAATAAAATCTAGCTTGTAAAATTTTATATGCAATTCTATTTATTCTTAATTCAGAATCATGACATCTTTCAATTATCTATTGAATTTCTTCATAAGGCACATATCTTCTAATAAGCACATATCTTCTAATAATTAGACATATCTTCTAATAATTAGATCTTTACATTATATATATAAATATGGGTCATCCTAAAATAGTCTTTTGAATAATATATAAACTTCTTTAGTGGTGGATTTTTTATATCAGGTGGTAGAATATCACTTACAATATAATTCACTATATCAATATACCACAGTACATACATTTCATCAATACTATATAATTGTTCATCAGGGAAATTCTCTAAAATTTCATTTACAAAATTATTTAATATTTCTAGTTCTATTCTAAACAAATGATCAGTTATTTGATTATTGTTTCCCTTTCTATAAATCATAGTAAAATCAAAATCTTGTAATAGAAGTATCAATCTAATTAATCTTGGTTTAACATCCTTCTTTGCATAAAATATTTAATAGCAGAATGATCTGTATGCACTATACTTTCAGTTCCAATTAAATAAGGTCTAAATTTATCAAAGGCATAAATAATGGCTAATAACTCTCTTTGTGTAGTAGTATAATTAATTTGAGCCTCATTTAGAGTCTTGCTAGCATAATATATAACCTTAAAAACTTTTTCATGCCTTTGCCCTAATACAACCCCATTAGCATAATCACTAGCATCGCACATTATTTCAAATGGTTTTTCCTGGTTAGGTGGTACTATTATAGATGCAGTGACTAATTTTGTCTTTAATAATTCAAATTGTTTTATGCATCCTTCATTAAATTCAAATTTTGTATCTTTTTTTAAAAGTTGGCATAAAGGCTTAGTTATTTTTGAAAAATTTTTTATGTAGCGCCTGTAAAAACCAGCATGTCCTAGAAATCTTCTCACCCTTCTATCTTCTCACCCCCTAGAAATCTTCTCACCCTTCTAATACTAGTAGGTGGTGGTAATTGTTGTATAACTTGGACTTTTGTCAGATCTACTTCCATGCCTTTTTCAGAAATTTTATGCGCAAATACAATACCTCCTGCAACCATAAATTGACATTTTTTCAAATTTAATACTAAATTGAATTTTTCACATACTACTAGAACTTTTTCTAAATTATTAAGGCATAATTCAAAAGAAGTTCCAAATACAGAAAAATCATCCAAAAACACTTTCATTCCATGTTCTATAAAATTACTTAAAATTGACATCATACATCTTCAAAATGTTGCAGTTGCATTGCATAGTCCAAAAGACATTCTACGAAAAGCAAATGTTCCATATGGGCTTGTAAATGTCGTTTTCTCTTGATCCTCTGGAGCAATTGGAATTTGGTGATAACGGATATATCCATCTAAAAAATAATAATACATATTCCCTGTCAATCTATCTAACATTTGGTCTAGAAAGGGTAATAGAAAGTGATCTTTTCTGGTGGCCATATTTAATTTTCTATAGTCAATGCAAATTTGCCAACCAGTTACTTGTCTTATTGGTATTAATTCATTTTTCTCATTATTCTTATTGGTATTAATTCATTTTTCTCATTTTCATCAACAGTCACTCCTCCTTTCATCAGAACATAGTGAATTGGGCTTACCCAAACACTATCTGAAATAGGATATATAATTCCAGCATCTAACCATTTTAAAATCTCTTTTTTAACAACTTCTTTCATTATCAGGTTTAATCTTCTCTGAGGATCACCTTTAGGTTCATATTGTTCATCTAATAAAATTTTGTGCATACAAATTGAAGGACTAATTCCTTTAATATATGCTGAAGTCCATCCAAATGCCTTTTTATACTTTTCAACATTTCTATTAACTTTTCTTCCTGAATTTCAGTTAACTCGGATGATATAATAACAAGCAATGTCGATGATTCTCCTAAAAATACATACTTTAAATGGGCAGGTAATATTCTTAATTCAAGCTTAGGTGGTTTAATACTTGAAGGTATAAGATTTTTAATTTCGTTTTACAACAAGTCTAACGTTTCAAATTTTCCCTGAATATAATCCAAATCTTCTTCTTTAACTTCATCTTCATTTTCAAAAATTTCTACTTGCTTAAATTTATCTTCAAATTCTTTCTTAAATTGTTCATTACTTATACACTCAGCTACTTCCATCTTAAAACATTCATTATCTTTTTCTATTGCAGGATATTTCATAGCTTTTGCTATATTAAATTTTACTTCTTGATCATTAACTCTCATTATTAATTCTCCTATTTGTAATTCTATTATAGCTCTTCTTGTTGCAAAAAATGGTCTCCCTAAAATAATAGGAATCTCTTTATCTTCCTCCATATTAAATACTATAAAGTTTACAGGGAAAATAAATTTATCCACTTTGATTAGTACATCCTTTATTATAACTCCTTTTGGATAACTTACCTTTTGGATAACTTATTAATCGGTCAGATAACTGAAGAGTTACAGTAGTAGGAGAAATTTCTTCTAAATCTAAACATTTAAGGATGGATAAGGGCATAAGATTTATACTCGCTCCTAAATCACATAAAGCCTTTCCATAAAACTTTTCACCAATTGCACAAGGTATAGTAAAGCTACTTGGATCTTTTAATTTTTCAGGAAGCTTTCTCGGAATAATAACACTACACTCTTCACTGATTGCAACTGTCTCATGCTCTGTAAAGTTCCTTTTTCTTATTTGGCATAACTTGGCATTTGTTCCAAAGCTTCAACAAATAGAATATTTATCGTTAACTTCTTAAGGTAACTTCTTAAGGATTTCCAATCTTAAGGATTTCCAAAAATTTTGTAAATTGTTTATCTTAGTTCTTCAGCTTCAGTCTTTGAGAAAACGGAGGTAATAGTTTGTCTACAGAAACCTGTGTTTGTTCATTTTTTTGTTGATCATTTTCCATTTCTTCCTTCTCTTCATCAACTTCAGTATCTCTTTAGATCCTTGTTTCAATTTCTTTTCCACTTCGTAATTGAATAGCTTCAATTTTCTCTTTATTTTGATCTTTTGGATTAACTTCCATAGTACTCGGAAGAATTCCGGAAGATCTGTTACTAAGTGTAGTAGCAATATGTCCTAATTGATTTTCAATATTTCTAATAGCAACCCCTTGATTCTATATTTAATTTCCCATATTCAACATCACTTCTTCCATTGTCAACTTCTTTTCCTTAACTTGTGGGTTATGATTGGAGTTAAATCCTAGAGGATATTAAGGTAAAAAATTAGGATTTCCTTCATTTTTCAGATTTCCAGATGGATTCACTGAATTATTATAATTATTTCAACTAAAATTAGGGTGATTTTTCCATCCAGGTTTAAAACAATTAGAATAGGGATTGTTATTTCAATTATTTATAGCGTTTAAAGTTTCATAAGATTATTGAGTATCAATAATCTGTCCTAGTGAATTTTCCTCTAATACTGGAGGTATTTGAGAATAGTTCACTCCTATTTCATAAATTATTTTATAAATAGCAGCAAATTGAGATGCCAAAATAGGTGTTGCATCCGAATTATGAATACTGGCTACTCTCTTAGGATTTAGCCTTTCAGAGGGCCATTAAAAATTGTTAGTAGTCATTTCTTCAATTAAAGATCATGCTTCATCAGAAGGTTTTGACATTAATGATCCACCCGCAGCAGCATCTATAATAGATCTTAATGATCCTACCAATCCATTGTAAAAGGTTTGAATTATTAACCAATCTAGCAAAGCATTGTGTGGACATTTTCTAAGAAGATCCTTAAATCTTTCCCAGGCTTCATATATTATTTCCCTTTCAAACTGACAAAAAGATGTAATATCATTTCTAAGCTTAGTGATTTTCGAGGATGGAAAATATTTTGCCAAGAATTTTTGTGATAGTTATCCCCAAGTTCTAATAGATCTGGGTGCTAATGATATTAACCAAGCCTTGGTTTTATCCCTTATTGAAAAAGGAAAAAGTCTAAGCCTAACAGCATTATTAGACACTCCATCATATTTAAATGTAGCACAAATTTGAAGAAAACTAGCAAGATGTAAGTTAGGATCTTCAGTAGGTGATCCTCCAAACTGATTATTTTGTACCATTTGGATAATGACAGGTTTAAGCTTAAATGAATCAGCAACAACATCAGGATTTTTAATAGTCAAATGAAGTTCATCTACTGTCAGATTTACATAATCTTTTAAAGGTCTTTGTCGATTTTCATTTATTGGATTATGTATATTATTCGCCATTTCTTTCAAATTCTTAATTTCTTTTTATTGTTTTTGAGTTTTTCTAATAATACATTCTAATTCTGAATCTTAAGGTACTAAACCTTCAGATCCAATATTTCCGGGTAACGACGCCAAAAACTTGATCTCAAATTTTTTGTATGTAAGGATTTATGAAGTTGACACCATTACAACGCCAAAAGCTTGATCCTTATAAGAAAAGTTAGTTGTGTAATATATATCTATATATATAAATATATATATAAATTATAAGCAATGATAATGAGATTCTACGCAAGTATACGTATCGTTATCAAGTAATAATGGACATCTATTTAAGTCCCAAATATCGATCCTACGGGGAAAGTGTAAGTTAGCAATGATAAATTTCAATAGGAAACTTATAGAAAATCAAACGAAATCACTGTTACTAATTTTGTATGTTGATATTTAACCAAACTAAATTACTTAACTATTAGAAAAATGGAAATGCAACTTTTAAATATTAAATACCAATCTAAGAACTACGTTTAGGTAATGAAGATTTCTTTTATGAAAAAGAATCCTTCCCACTACAATGAAATTCTGGTGAAATGAGATGAGATAAATGTTTTTAATATGTATTGTGCCAAATAGGAGCAATTTTAATTCTCTACCCTCATATAGTGTATATAAAATCATTGGCTAATTTTAGGTTTAGTCCCTAAATCTATGGCTAGGCTAGAAGGAGGAGGATACCGACTCCCACTCCAGAGCTCCCACTTCCCTTCACCTGAAGGCTAACTCTCGCTTTAGTTTTTAAATACTAAGACCAAATTAGGGATTTTAGTCTGTAACACTAAAGATTCTCATATTTTACACCCAAGAAAGAATATTTCCCTATTTATTTGCACTTAATTTCATGAACAATTTTCTCCTTCATGAAATCAAATGTGATCCTCACTCTGTTGTAGAACTCATACTTCATTTCTCGGATCATATGTTTCACAACATATTTTAATAAATAAATTGACCAAACTGAAAATTAAATTAAGTTTAGAGTTGAAAAATCATCACAATTTATTTTATATTTTAAATATGGCACATTCGTTTTATCTCTTCATTTCACCATATCTCAGAGTAGGGGGAAGATAAAGAGAACTACTCAGACTTCATGAGAAATATATGACAAAACATAAATTTCATATATAAAATAAAGTTCATACAACACTAAATAAGTAAACAAACTTATCTAGAACTCTTTTTCAAAGCAAATTCTTTGTAGTCTTTCCTTAGAAATGCGGGAGGAAGAATTCTCTCACTTTTCTCCTTCTCTAAAACTCTTACAAAAAGTTTTACACTAAATCTCATGACAAAAACTCTAAAATATGAAAGAAAAATCACTAATTGACTCCAATATGGTAGTGGAATGGAATGATGTGGAGCAGAAAATGAATGTAGAGGAGTGAAAAACGTAGAGGAGCCAAATTTCTAATGAAAATCGGTCCCAAATAGAGCCCAAGGTTGGTTCTCCAAGAGGTGCCTCCAAAAACTCTTCAAAAAATCATCCAAAATCCATCAAACCTTCTAGAAACGGGATCTGCACCACCTTTGGCACGATCGACGCTGACTAAAAATCTCTAGCGTTAAATTTTCCTACGCCGTCGGCACTGACCTCGGCGCTTTTGGCGCTGAGCATTTCTTCAAAAACTTAATTTTGACTCTAAATTTCAGTCTTTTCGCTTTCTTTTACTTTAAGCCCTAAAAATCAACAACCTGCAAGAAAACATAAAAATAACTTCCATTAAAGTGCAATATCACCAAAAATGAGTATAAAATATGGGTCTAAAAATGCATATATTTTCTGTGTATCATGAATCCATTGAAAAATAGTGTTACCAGAATGAGGGAACTGTAGGATCCTAACTAGTCTCACTCTAATCAACTTTAATATGCCCCCACAAAATTTAAGGGACTACAACCATAGGGCCATCTGATTTGACGCCATAACCTGACACCTTAAAAATCTTGAACTCGCAATGATAAGGAGCTGGGAGCTAGCATGGTGGGTAGCACAACCATCTTCAATAGAAAAACATGTCTTCCCCAGCTAAACTAATTTCCTTCCTTAGAATTAAACAACCAAGCCATGGGATTTCAAGGTTGTCTGCTTATAGCTTGCTTATGCAACATAAATCCTAACCTCATCTTTAGGCCTTCGTACAACTCTGCTATAAAATATGAGTCCTAACTCATCTTAGGATTCTGAGGTTGTCGTTCATCACGACCTAAATCCTCATATCTTCCAAGCTATTTGTGAGATTGTTTCACAAGAATTTAAGCCCTAACAAATAAAATTGACATAGTGAAACAACTAAATATTTCTCCTCAAAACTAAAGCCAAACATTAAGATAGCTTGAGAAGTCGCTAAGGTTCTCCTCCAGATCTATGACATCCCCTAGTTCTTCCTCCCTTGGATTCTACAACAAAATATTCCAAACTTTAACCATTCCCCTTCCACACCTCTTTATCCAATCTCATTGAAAAGTCATATCCTTTTGACCTCTTTGAAGACAATATTTCCTGATTTTTATCAAGAGTTTTCTTAAGTGACTTCGGTTATCTAAGATGTAAATAACTGTAGGGGTTTTCCCTTATAGGAAGCTTATCTGAACCCAGCTTAATATAAACCCTATTTAATTCTTTGTATTAAATAAGTGAACTTGTCGACAAATAAAAATGGTTTCGCAGACCAATCGGATGTCATATATTTTTCTAGTTTATTAGATCGAGCCTCATCCTCAAGTCTTGTGTTTATCCTTCAGGTTAGATAAGAGGTTTAAGGTAGAGGTTTGAGGTATATTTCTCTTACATTTAAACTATGAGAAATATGGGGTCAGTTTGATTTCATATTTTTCTAAACTATATATTTATTTGTGTAAATTGAATGCCTTTACGAAGCGGGCGATGAGATTTTGATTTTGGCGGCCGACAGCTTCCAACGGGCA
Organism: Phalaenopsis equestris; assembly: GCF_001263595.1. Lineage (NCBI taxonomy): Eukaryota > Viridiplantae > Streptophyta > Magnoliopsida > Asparagales > Orchidaceae > Phalaenopsis > Phalaenopsis equestris. The sequence goes on from NW_018221298.1 coordinate 316,591, forward strand.
ACTCCTCCAACCAAAAATAGTGCTAAAATTGGCTCCATCATGAGTGTCCATAGAATAAATGCACGAGTGAATGACATCCTTTCATAATCCCCAAATGACCTAACTCGTAAACCGTCCACACTAAAACCTTAATATCTTTGCCTAGACTCATCCAAATTGAATAGGGTTTGTTTATAAACCTTCATCTACTCAAGAAGAACACATTTATATTGTATATATGGTATGAAATACTTAAATACGTACAGAGATTGAAATGAAGCTCATTTTATGGTGAGAGCTCAATATCTTTGTCTGAGAGAGTAGCTTTAAATGATTCCATCAAACCTCCATGTGAAGTCTTGGACTATAGTGAATTGTCTAGGTACGACTTCGATCAGAGTGGATTTCAGGTGTTGATAAAAGTCTATGTTAGGGCTCTCTGTGATGAGGCTTTTTGGGGGAATCAACTCCTCTCACTCGGGGGATGGTGCATGGAGAGTTAATTGAAGTTTAGTGGAGTGTTAAGGTGTGGAGAAATCTTTCCTATTTCGAGCTAAAATTTTGAGCTCAAAATTAGGCTCAATGATCTCCTTAAGGTGAGGAGTTCTTGGAGAGTTTCTGGAAGCATTTGGGCAGAATCTCCCCAAGGAAGTTGGCTTACTCTATATTTTGGCCTTGGGAGAGATGTTTAAATAAAATGGCTTATGGTAGCTACTAAGGCCAACTAGTGGGTGTAAGACAATGCTTAGGTGGAGGGTTTAAGAGTGTCAAAGCCAATTGGCATAAGCCAAGTTAGGGAATTTAAATTTAGAGTTTATAGGGTGGCTTACTAGAGCATGGGATGTGGTCAGGCAGCCAGGTAAGATAGGGGGAGGTTTAATTATGATTAACTCTTAATTGTATGGCATGATGGCAAGCATATCTTAGTTTAGGCCCAAAAAGGATAAGATCACTTAAATTAAAGGAGCATTTTTCCATGGCTCCCATAGGGTGGGCTAGGTTGGTCCTAGTCACTAGGCTCCAGAAAGTGGGTGTAGAAGCTTTGGTTTGATCAATTTTTGTGCATGCGTTCAATTTGGGTCGAATTGGATTGAAGTTGGGATTGGGTTGAGCTAGCCATGACATTGGACTCAATTGATTGATCAAGTTGGTGTAGATTATTATCATGAAGAGTTCAAAAAAGATTTGGAGTGATGTTGAATTGACTTGGTGGGTCAATTTGTAGGATTTTGGGCATTTGATCAATTTAGGGATGTTGGGCTGGATTACTTGGGTTTAGGTTAGGCTAGATTTGGGAGAAGTCCAAACTGAGAGTTCAAAATAGTCTAGAGGGATGTGATAAATAGTTCTCAACATCAACTGGGTGCCAATTTTTCGGTTAGGGCATTCAATTTGGTGAAATTTGGGAACATGGTTAAATTGGGGCAAATTTGGGAATTTTGTATTTTGATTGAAATTGAGTGAAATTGAAGCTTGACAAAAGCTACTTGAGGGTTCAATTTGGTGTGTAGTAATGTTATAAATGGTTTGAGATTCAAATTGAAGCAAGTTAGTTGGCTGTTGGGTTCAATTGGGGAGATTAGGCCATATGGTCAAAGTTAGGGATTTTGGTTTGGATTGAAATTAGGTTAACAATGTGAGTCAATTGGACTTGGATTTGATTTGAATTTAGTTTGGTCATGATAAATTTGAGTTTAGAATTGAAATTAGGGAAGATTAACATCAAATTGATGGCCATTTGTGGTGAATTTGGAGAAATTATGCCTTTAAGGGTAATTTGGGGCTTTTAGTCAAAGTGGGTCAAAATGATCAAATTGAGTTCAATTGAAGGGTCCAAATTGGTTTTGGAGACATTTGAAATGATTTTGAAGGTTTTAGAAAAGTTTTGGCCACCAAGGGTATTTTAGTAATTTTGGAAAAAATGGGGGTATTTTGTTAATTTTGGCAATTTTAGGAAGTTTTGAGCAACTTGGGTAGTTTCAAATGGTTTAAGATGATTTTTGAATAAATTTGGGTATTTTGGGTGAAATTGGGATTTCTGGTCGAACTTAATGTTTGGGGATGCTCGGGTAAACTGAGTAATATTGGGGGGGGGGAGGGAGGGGCAAAAAACTAAGTTTGGTATTTTGGTGAAAGTGAGGTGACAACCATTATTTGAGCCATGGACCAATGAAATCTCCATTTGGGTCTTCTATGTACTGGTCTTATCTAAACCCTTGCCTAGGGTTAGTGGTTCTAGGGGACCACATACATGAGTCTCCCAAAAGATCAAGGGATCAAAGTCAACAAGTTTGGGTTTGGGATTGTACAATATGGATAATTGCTCCATTGGGTTGATCCCTCTTATTGACGACCAAGTCCATTTCAGTAGCAAAGGAGAAAATTAACCCCCGATGTCTACATCTTCTGTAGAGAGGATTCAAATCGTGAGTATCATCCTATGCTTTCTTAATTTATGGAAAGAAAGGAATTCGTGCAACATTCTCCAAACATGTTATTTTTTATCTTATAAAGTTTTTCAGTTATACTCATTTTTTATTATAAAAAAAGGTTTTGAAAGTAGAAATTGGCATAATTTGTTAAAAACAAATTAGCCACATGAAAAAAGAAGGAAAAACAAAGGACCTAATTCGAACTAAAGGAGAAAGGTGGACTTTTCACCGAACTTACCTCGACAGATCCACTCCTAGGCTAACACATATGGAGGACCACCACAATCTCAGGAGGTGGAAGGATCTCAAAAATTTTTCATTTAGGAGTGTCTAAATAGTGGCTCCAGAATCCAAGAGGAGTTGACTATACCAGCTTAAGGCAGAAATGAGTGAGGTATGCGAATTAAAAAATGGTAGCTTGGTCCACGAGGGGCATGGACTCACTACCAATTTATGAAATCAAAACCATCTGAAAATTAATGGAGAGAGGAGCTGTCCCCAGTGGAGTTACCCAAAATTGTTGGCCGTAATTTTGTACGTTTTTGAAAGAAATTTAGATTTAATATATATATATATATATATAATTTTGAAAAGTAATGTTTTAGTTCTAAAAAAAATGAGACCAAGCTAATCACATATCTTTTATTGTTTGAATTAAACAAGCACCACCACCAAACAATACATCTTTCTGGAAAAGTAGACACATCATTTGAATAGAGAGGCTAGATTAATTAAACTAAGGAATTTATGCATTTGTTGGATTTGTGATCCCCATTTATTTTATATACTTTTTCTTCTGACTCCACTTCTAAGAAATAAATGTAAGTTTCCTGACAACATAAGCCAAAAACTTGATCCCTATAAGGTACGATATTCCTATGATGTATGTGCGGTTAGATTCTTGATTCTCTTTATTTATATTTCTTTTGTTACGATGGCGCCAAAAACTTGGTGCACTGTTCTTTTATATTTAAATATTGGGATACCGTGCAAGTATACGTATTTTTATCAAGTAATATAGGACTTTTTTATTAAGTCCCAGAATATTTAACCCACAGGGAGAACTACAAACTCTTAAGAAGAATTTAGATAACAAACTCTACTTTGAAAAAGAGTCTTGCTCGAACTATAGATACTATGGTAGAAATGAAATTTTGATTCTTTTTGGTAATTTTGATAATTGAAAATAAAGAAAAAATTAAATAAATTTAACTAGATTTTTGTAAGATAAAAGCAATACAAATAAAATATATCTTTTTCCTTATCATGAATCAGAAATAAGTATAGGAATTCTGTTGTGAAAATATTTAAATTGTGTTGTGTCAAACTGAAGCAATATTATTCTTTACCCTTACTATAGATGTTATTAAGTACACTAGCTAATCTAAAGTTTGAATAATACTAAAGACGGGCTAAATAGGGAAGATACTAGCTCTCACTTTAGAGTTCCCTCTTCTCCCTCCACCTGGGGGCTAACCTTTCGTATCAATCATCCCAAAAATTTATATTTATGCAAAATTAATAAAGTTGACTCCACTTTGCAGCGGTGCCAAAAACTTGGTTCGTTATTTATGAATAATAAAGTAAGGTAATTTACGTTGGGATTATACGCAAGTACACATATCGTTATCAAGTAATACAAGACTTTCTGTTTAAGCCCCAAATATCGATCAAACGGGGAAGGTTTAAATTTTAGATGGTAATTTAGATTAGGAATTTCACAATAATAAAGAAAGCCTACTATACAAATTTCAAATGTTTAAGGTGCTATCGAACTAAATTATTAACTACTTGCAAGACTGTAAAGTAAAGTTAAACTATAACTACCAAACTATGTTTCTGTGATATAGTTATAAAATATGAGAAAGCATCTTTCCAACTACAATGAGTTCTTGGTTAAATGAGAGAGATAAATGGTTTGAATTTGTATTGTGTCAAATAATAGTAGTTTTAATTCTCTACCCTTAGTCAAGTGTTATAGAGAATCGTTAGCTAATCTTAGGTTTAGTCTCTAAATCTGTAGCTAGGCTGGGAGGATACTGTCTCTCACTCCACAGCTCACACTTCCCTTTCTCTGAAGGCTAACTCTCGCTTTAGTTCTCAAAAACTAAGAACAAATTGGGGATTTTAGTCTGTCACGCTCAAATCTCCAATTCTTCAGCCAATAATATATATTTCTCTATTTATTTGCACCCAATTCAATGAACGAAACACTCCTTCATAGAATTAAATGTGATTCTCACTTTGCTGTAGAACTCATACTCCATTTCTCGGATCATATGTTTAACAATAGATTTTAACATTTCAATTGGCTAGATCAAAAAGTAAGTTAAGAACAGAGTGGAAAAATCATCACAATTTATTTTATATTTTAAAATTGGAACATCCAAATTATCTCTTCATTTCACCATATCTCAGAGTATGGAGAAAGACAAAGAAAACTACTCAAACCTCATGAGAAAGATAGAACAAAATATGAATTTCATAAATAAAAGAAAGTTAAGGAACAAAGCAAATCCATTGTAGCCTCTCTTGGACTCTTTCTCTCTTTACAAGACTCTTGATTTACTTTTTAAAGATGTATGGAAGAAGAAATCTCTCACTTCTCACCCTCTCTTAAACCCTCTCTCACTTCTCACCCTCTCTTAACAACTCTTAGGAGAAAATCACACTTAGACTCACCACACTAAACAATAGAACACTCAACTAAACTCAATAACACTCTAGCCCCCTCTAAATACTACTTTTTTCTGAGCAATTTTTTCTCTAGATAAAGCATAATGTCGGTGCTCTAAGAAGTGCCTCTAATAACTCCTTAAAATGCATCCAAATTCATCGAATCTTCTAGAATTTTGCCCATCACCAACCTTGCCACCATCGGTGCTCACGATGGCGTTGTCGGCACCCCTGGTTTGAATTTAATTTTGTACTCTCTGTCAAATGATGATGTAGACACTCAGTCTGGTGCCGCTGTTCTGAACTCTTATTTCATGTTGGTGTCGTCGGCATCCTTGCTGGTGCCGTCGGCGCTGAGTTTTTCCTCCGAAACGCCATTTTGACTCTAAATTTCATCCTTTTTGCTTCATTTTTGCTTCAAGTCCTAAAAATCATCAACCTGCAACAAAACATAAAAAAACCTTCCTTTAAAGTGCAATATCACCAAAAAAGAGTATAAAATATAGGTCTAAAAATGCATATATTTTTTGTGCTTCAAAATTCCCCAAACTTAAATGTTACTTGTCCTCAAGTAACTCCTTTACTACGTAAAAATATGTCTTATTGAAAAATGTTTTAACTTCTATATTCCATATTTTTGTCAACTAAATATGATAGCATAACTTAAGAAAAAATTAAAATAACTCCAATTAATACTAAAGATATAAGAATATCTAGCAGTCAAGTCTAAGATTTCTGATTCTCTATTCTTTTCAAGGAAAATTGTAAATTGTCATATTAAATGCACTTATAATATCCATATGAAAAAGAACTTCATAAAAGCTTTTTTAAAAAAATATGTTAATACTTAAATACAAGTTTAGAGAATGTAGTCAAGCCTTCCTCCTTTAGTTGATTTAAGTGAAGCCAATTTTTATTAGGCATCTCCTCAAGCTTCTCCTCACATCTTTTTCTTCTCTTTTTCTCTTCTTTCAGGATCATTTTCGATCATTTTTCTTTTCTTTCTTTTCTTTCTCTTCTTTTTTTTCTTCTTTTTTTATAAGTGAAAATTACTATATCGGGATAACCTTTAATGATTTTAAACTTCGCTATCATCTTCTTAATGTTAAAAACTTTTCACATTCCTTCACTTGATAAATTCATATTAGCTTTGAGGTTTTTTCAAAAATTTTTATTCTTTTCTTCTTACATGAACCTCTAAGATTCTTAATACTTCAAAAATACAAATTCCTTTACTTACAATGGAAAAAGATAGTCTTATTCTCTCATACCAAATACCTTAATCTCTAAAATTAACCTTTATTATTGAAAATTTTTACTTAAGTTTACTATATATTTAAAACATAAATATAGTTATCCAATGTTAGTCTCTACCACCATAGGTCATGTTAAATTAAATATTTTAAAATATAGTACATTGAGGACAAATAAAATTAACTTTCTTCCCTTAAAAATGAGTTCTTCTTCCCCCCCCCCCTCAAAAAACATAAATTTTTAAAAGATTATGCATGAAATACTGAAATTTTAGGGTAAAAGAAATAGTTAATACATAAATAAAAATCTTACCTACTGAAGATTTTGATTTTTGAAACTTAACTTTGAAATATTAAATGTGCTAATATGAATACTACGAAACTTGAAGCAATAAATAACATATAATATATAAAATTGTTTGCTGAGAAAGAGTTAACTACACATTAAACTACAACAAAGTACTAAAAACAAATAACAATATTAAAATAATTTTCAATTTTCCAACATTTTTATAGTTTATAGTTCACAACACCACATTTAAATACAAATCAAAGTTTAACACTTAACAATTAAACAATAACAACAAAAAGCAACAAACAACAAACTAAATAAAAGAGTAAGACTAATAATACATCACCACTCATCATCATCATCATCTTATTCTTCTACATCAAATTTTTGTTACTGATAAGGAGTAAAGATAGGGTGACTAGGAAACTATACTGAGTGGTCACCCCTCATGTATCTAACCATAACATCATCATATGCAGCATCATACTCAAACTTTTGTCTTGTTAAATCATCATTATGTGCATTTCTAGCCTCCAAATTTTCAATCCTGCTCTCCATTCTTAAAATATCTCCCTGTTGGATTATCATTTGTTCTATAAGTCCATGGAGAGTAAGAGTGTTAGAACTAGAAGGAATATCGCTACTCCTACTTCCCGATCTCCATCCAACATGAGATTCATAGGTTTTAATGTTTCCATGCCCAATCGGTTTAAGAGGCTCAATCCTTTCCTCATCACTTCTAAATCAACTCCTGCCTACTCACATAATGTTAAGATCAGGGCAGAGTTTGCTAATCCACCAGTCGTCTCACCCAAAGCAATAGAAAGATTGTTTCTATAAAAAATAGAGCCTACATCTATCATGCTCATCTGTTGAATACAGATGTTTAGGATGCTCTATCCCTAGTAACTTCGCTACGGTGGTACGTATGTATCATTCTGGCCTATATAAAGTAATGTCAAGCCTTGGAGACTACATTTAACATAGAAGCACAAAATTTTAACTTACCATTAATCTTTACGTTCCAAGCTCCTTTCCCATCAGTAAGAAATAATAACTTCCTCCAAGGCCTAGCTTATAGCAGAGAATGCTTTGTCATGACAACTATATACATCCTGCAACTAATAAAATTCATTAATTTTCCTAATGGTGAATTCAACTATTTTAGCACGAATATAGACGTGGTCATCAAAACCCTCTCTAAAGTTGGCATAAAACTCCATGACTACACCAATAATACCCTCGACAATAATGTAACAAAAATTCTCCCACTGACGAGCAACAATCAATCTCTCAACTTTACCACCCAAATTTTTGAACGCTCGATCCTGAATAACTTTCTTTATTGCAAGCACATTATTGAAAAAAATGTTAGCTTTGTAGTTGACAAATTTTTTTCATCAAAATCCACTTTCCTTTTTCCTTTACTCATCCTTGGGGCCATAGCAATTTTTTTAGAAAAATGATAAAATTCAAAATTTGAAAATCAGATAGTGGAATGTTCTAAACTTAAATTCACTAAGTAAGAGTTCTTCACCAAAGGATTTTCTTAAAATCTTCCTAAGAATTTTAAAATTTTGGATCTAGGCAATATAGAAGAATACTTTGGTGAAAAATAAAACTTTTGAGTTCAAAGTGTAGCTCTTACCCAGAGAAGATGAAATCCGAACTTCATTTGTATTCTAATTGCCACAAATCCAAAAGTTAGCAAGCTCTAGGGGTGTAAACCGAAAGTTAAAGGTGACCGAAGAGGTAAAAATGGTGTTTAACTATGCAAATCATAAAAGTTTAAGGGATTATGGATCTTTCGGGTCTTGGGTACTATCGGCGCCCATGTTGGCGCTGTCAGCGCCAGAGCCAAAACTTTTTAATTTTTTTCCTTTTTGCAATTTCAGTTGTTTCCAATTCACCCCAACATCAATTTAGTCTTTTTACAATAATATTCATCCTTAAATAGTCCACAAAAAAATGTTTAACAAACAACACAAAAACTACGTTTTATATATGAAATTCCAAACTTTTACAAATATAGATTTTTTATCACACTCACACATACATAAAGAATATTACACTCTAATTTAGCGTCGAAATCAAGACACAATACTAGAACACTGAAAACTAAACTAAAAATACAATTAAAGTTTTATGAGTTTAAAGCAAAGCAAATTCAACACAATCACACTAAGTTTTAAAGCAAATCTAACACAATTACATTAAAAATATAATTAATTTTTAACAGTAGAGAGTCCAACTTCTTGAATTACACCTCTTCATCTTCAGTACTTTCTTCTCCTCTAATATCTTCCATAAATTGGCAATGGACGTACAAATTGTAGAAGTGTTGGTACGGGAATTGATCATTCAAATTTTCATCGATCCATTCATTCTTCTTGAACATCTGCACCAAACCTGCTTCAATTATTCTCGTATGATCAAAGTTTTTTTCATCCTCAAATCTAAGTGATTAAAAGGGTTATTAAGATTTCTTATTTCATTCATGATACTTTGAATTTCTCTTTCTATTTTCTTCATTTTCTTCTCCAAAACTATTGAACTTCCAACTGTATAGGGCATTAAGGGTGTCGAAGCATGGGATGAAGGATACAAGATATTATCCAACGCTTCATTTCCATTCCCAATATAGTTTTCATCAATAGAATCCATGGGCTCCCAGGGTAATAATTCTTTCTTCCAATTTTCATATGACACTTGAGATTGACTGCAAAGTAAGAAGATTGTAGAATGATATCCCAGTCCATGTATAGGCCCATTCACAATAATACCCATAATAGATTTGACAATAATTGATCCCACATTAATGGGCTAACCCATTTGAATGCAATAGTTTAAAATTACACTATCTTTTGTAACTCTACTAATTTTTTTTGTAGGGAGTAGTTTTACAGAGATGAAAAATGCTATTATTTAGATATCGGATTAAGAAATGAAGCGGATAAACTAACGTACCCCTCATCTCTGATTTCTCATTTATCATTTTCATCCGTCAAAAATTGTTATACATCATGCATCATATCCTTCGTTGGTATAAATTTCGTATAACGACAAATCGGCATGCTTTCTATCTTAAAATAATTGTTAAATCGAGATGGAGTAAATGGTACACCCTTACCTCGAACAAAGACAACTCCTTGGTTAATTCCATGTAGGTTAGCGTAAAATTCTTTTACCAGTGGAACAACTACTGCAGCGGTAGTGTAGCATAGAACTTCCCAAAGTCTCTGTAGTATGATTTTCTTAATCTGAGAACTTGGATTACTTAATCCATGGTTGACAAAGCTTCTCTCCTTGATAAGTTTCTTCTTCGTGATGACTTTGTCGTTTAATCTTTGAGCATCAAAATTGATGAAATTTTTTCTATTGAAAACTCCATTGCTTGAAGTGTTTCTTGAATTAGAAGTCATGAATTTCAAAATCTGGAAGTTTCTAGTCGTCCAAAACAGTTTTCATGCCTTTAAAAGACCTCTAGGCAATTATTTTGAAGTGAAATCCCACTAAAGTCCACCAAATTCATCCTGAACTATCGTAACTGCACTGGGCGTTGTCAACACCCCCGATGACATTGTCGGTGCCCATGCTGGCACCTTCGGTGCCAAAGCCAAAGTTTTGTCTGTTTCATTTTTTGGTTCAATTCATTTTCATATTTTTTTCCAATATAATTTATCTTGATTTTTGATATATAAGATTGTGTAGGATTATAAAATTTTATTATTTTCTAATACAAAGAGTAATTATTAAGCAAAATACTATTTGTTATTAGTTCTAAACCTGTCCTTGGGGAACTTTTTTCAGTGCTGGTAGGATTGGCTGGACAACAAACGTTTTGTGGTACCTTGCATTGTGGCTTGGTTTCTTTGGATGACTACGAACAAGATGAAGTTTGAGGAGGCTGAGGTTGGGGTGAAAATAGTGGCTAATCATTGTATTGCTTATGTACAAAAACTCATTAAGTTTAAGAGGTTCCCTCAGATTTTCTCTCAGGATGTTCAGAACACCTCCACCCCTATTTTCCTTATACTTGTGAAGTGGTTACCTCCACAACAAGGTTGGGTCAAGGTTAATATTGATGGCAGTTTTCCTCATCCCCATGCTGGTATGAAAGGTGTCTTTAGGGATTATAGAGGTGTTTCTCTGCTCTAATTCCAATCTCCTACCTTTGCCAAGGATCTTATAGAAGCTGAAACTTTGGCTTTATACTGGGCACTCCTACGTGCTAACAGACTTGGTTTCCATCACCTCTGGGTGGAATCAGATTCTATTACCTTAGTGAATATTATGAATGGGGCAATTGATAGTCCTGGGCACCTGATCTACTTAATCACGGAATTTCAACATATGAGGGATGGTATTCAGCTTTTTGTCTCTCATATTCACAGAGAAGGTAACAGGCCTGCAAATTAGCTTTCTCAAATGGGACTCCACAATGATCATACTCTTATTAGCAAATCTGTAAACCTTTCTCTGCAACTACTTTTTGAAGGGGATCTGTTACCCCTACCTTTTGTTAGATCAAAGTTTTCATGGGTTTTTTTAGGGGCTCACCCTGCTTCTTTTTAAGGGTTCCCTTGGTTTTTTAACTTCTATGGTTTTTTTCCCATTAATATAGTTGGAGCAGTGCTCCTTCTACAAGAAATATATATATATTTTTTTTTTTATGTAAGGAGCATAGCTCCAATTCATTAAAAAGTAGCCAAATACAAAGAGAAGGAAGGTGACAGGAGAGGGCTTTTATAAAGGTAAGCTCCTCTCTAACCTATTACACATACTTTCTAAGATAAGGGATAGGCAAACGATCACTGGATAAAAGGAAGTCCAGTGGGGGGGGAATTCTTCTACTAACTAGTGGAACTTCTGTAAAAAGTCCCCTTCTAGCTAGCCAGTTGGCTGGTCTGTTTCCTTCTCTGTGAATGTGAGAAAACTTTAGGGAGCAAACTTTTAGCAGTTGATGAATACCAGACATCCAGCAGATTAAATTCCAAGGAGTTTTTGAGATCCCATGGAGGATGTTAATAAGTTGCAAGGAGTCAGATTCAACCCATAATTGATCAAACAAGCAAGATCTGGCTAAGTTGAGGGCCCAGAAAACTGCTTGACATTCTGCCTCAAGTGAGTCAACAGCCTTGATTGGAGATTGGAAATATAATATGCATTTCCCCTCATGGTTCCTAAAGACCCCACCAATGCCTGCAGACTGGGATTTTTGGCTGCCATCTATGTTAATTTTGATCCAACCAAGCTTTGGGGGAGTCCAGCAGATAGTCACAACTTTGGAAGTTTGAGGCTTGAGAAAAGAAACAATCTCCAACGCAGTCTTATACTTTTTAAAGTTGATCAGTTTTTGAATAAAAGCAATACAATTTAGACCCACCCTCTTAGGATCAATAAGGGAGCTATCATGCTTTGCCTGGTTCCTTGCCATCCACACAAACCATGCCACAATATTGGGGATGTCCTGGAGTTCAGCACCCCTCCAATCAGCCCAGCTAGTAAAGAACATCTTCCATGTGAGGTGCAAGGTTGGGATTCTAAGTTTACCAATCACAAATGACCAAACATCCTGTACCCAATGACACTCAAAGAACAGATGGGAAATTGTTTCCTCTTGAGCCAAGCAGAAAAAACATCTAGAAGGACCCCTCAAACCCTTCAACTTTAGGATGTCATCCGTGGGAATCATCTTTGAGAAAAGTCTCCAAATGAAGAAGGACATGGATGGGGTGAGGAAATTATTCCAGATGGTGTGACCCCAGTGTACCAGATGGGGTTGTTGAGAAGGGATAGGGTTCTTTCTAACCACAATTTTGTCTTTCACCCCAGGTTTGATAGTAAGCTTCTGAATACTGCTTAATTGAGATGGGCTACAGAAAGGAATGATAGGAGCAAGGTTCCACTTGCCAAAAGCCCAGATATCTTTCACAAACATAGGGGCAGCTGGGACAAACTGGTCCTGAATAAGGCAACCATCCAATGACCAATTATCCCACCAGATGTTAACCAAGCCCTCACCAAGTTCCCAGACAAACAACTGTTCAGCATCCTGTCTAACTTTTAACATCCTTTTCCAGATTGGAGAATCCCCCACACCCACTGAGATTTGGGTGGGGTGAAGATGTCTGCAATATTTGCCCCACAGGAATTCAGCCCATAAGGAAGACTGAGATCTAAATCTGAGCCATAGCTTGCAGAAATTGGAGTGCATAATTTGGGAGAAAGACTTGAATCTTAATCCACCCTCCTCAGCAGGTTTACACACCTTAGCCCAATAGTTCCAGTGTTTTTGCTTCCTATGGCCAGCCCATAGAAATCTATTAAAGATGCCTTCTAATAGTTTCTGAGAGGATTTTTTAAGAATGTACATTTGTAGTAAGTAGGATGGTAAGGCAGAAAGAACACTTTTGAGAAGTGTAATTCTACCTCCATTAGATAAAAAGGAATTCTCCCAAGCATGCAATTTACTCTGTACCTTGTCAATTATGTGATCAAATTGGATGTTCTTAGTTCTTCCTTTGATAAGAACAGCCCCCAGATATTTCATAGGAAGGGCACTGTTTTTGAATCCAGTGAAATCAGCAACCCAGGCTTTAAACTCATTGATGCACTGCTTACTGTAGATGGAAAGGCACTTCTGTTTATTGAATTCCATACTAGAAACATCCTGAAAAGTCTCCAGATTCTGCAATAAAATTTTGACAGCACATTTGGAAGCTTTTGTGAAGATTATGATGTCATCAGCAAAGGCCAGGTGATTGATTAATAAGGAAGATTTGTGACTATAAAGAGAATGGGGTTTCCTGGATGCCATCTCATTCAAAATTCTTGATAAGTAGTCAAAAGCTAGAATAAAGATGGTAGGGGAAAGAGGGTCACCTTGTTTTATACCTCTAGAAGCACTGAAAAACCCATGAGTGGATCCATTAATGAGAATTGAATGGAAATTGTTTGACAGCCATCTGCTGATCAGATGGACAAAGGAGGATGAGAAACCTCTAGCAATCAAAACCTGTTCAATGAAACTCCAGCTTATAGTATCATAGGCTTTTTTGATATCTAATTTGAAAATTAGATTGCCTCCTCTAGTGACTCTGTCCAAGTCCAGCACCAATTCTTGGGCCAAGAGCACATTATCCACAATATTTCTATCCCTGATGAAGGCAGACTGATTCCTGCAGATGAGCTTGTTTAGATGGGGTTGTAGTCTTTGGACCAAGATTTTACTGATTATCTTTGAGATAACAGAAGTAAGACTAATGGGTCTGAAATCCTCCCACTTGCATGGAGTTTTGTCTTTAGGCACTAAAGTAATGGTTGAAGAGGAGAAGTATTTGGGAAGGTCAGCCCCCCAGAAGAAGCTTTGGACAGTGGCAATAACCTCACCTTTCACAACATGCCAAGCCTTTTTGTAGAAGTCAGCAGAGAATCCATCAGGGCCAGCCACCTTTGTGCTATCTATGGATTTAAGAGCTTCCCAAATTTCCTTTTCATCAGGGATGTTAGTAAGGGATAGAAATAACTTATCTCCATATATAAAAACAACTTTACAACCCTTGTGCTATCTAGGGATCCGTATATATATTATAATTATTTTTACTAATGTTATTTTTATTAGGAATAAGTTGCATATTTATTAATAGTGTTGTCGTGTGTGTTGTGTAATATTAAAAAATATTTACAAAAGCAACACACAATAAATAGCACATCAAGTTTTTGGAGTTGTTGTCAGGGAGTAACGGTAAATTCTTTATAATTTAAAACATTTCATTTGAACTAAAATCTTATTATAGTTTAATTTGAATATTTTCATATTTTAGCTTGTTTGCTTATTTTAATTACTTATTATGTTTGTTTATACATAGTTGAAGATCTGAAAATTTAGTACCTTGTGATTTAAAGTTAGAAAAGAACAACGAGAAAAATTTGAAAATAATAAAAAGAAATAGATAATTTTAGCAAAATGGCTTGCAATTTAAACAATTCTGGAAAGGAAAATGAGCATCATGAGAGATTCTTAAGAGATTATGCTAATCCTACAACAGATGAAATTCATTTGAGTAATTAAAACCCTGTTGTAGCTGCCAATTCATTTGAGCTTAAACCTATTATTATCCAAATGGTATAAAATAATTAGTTTGGGGGAACACCATCTAAAGATCCTAACTTACACCTTGCCAGTTGTATAGAATTGTTTATTACATTTCAATATGATGGATTGTCGATTATGTTGTCAAACTTAGACTTTTTCCTTTTTCATTATGGGATAAAGCTAAGATGTGGTTAAACTCATTAGCACCTGGATTTATCAGAACTTTGGGAGACTTATCACAAAAATTTTTATCTAAATATTTCTGACCATAAAAAACTGCTAAGCTTAAAAATGATATTACATCCTTTTGTCAGTTCGAAGGGGAGTCAATTTATGAAGCTTGGGAAAAATTTAAAGATCTCCTTAGGAAAAGTCCACAACATGCATTCTAGATTGGTTAATAATTCAAACTTTTTATAAGGGATTAGTTGATCTCTTAGATGAATACATGACGCTACTATTGGTTGATCATTAATATCAAAACCATTCGATGAGGCATATTCATTAATTAAAGAAATGACTACTAATAATTTTCAATGGCCCTCTGAAAGGGTAAATCCAAAAAGAGTATGGTAGTGAGTAATAAAGAATTTGATTTTGTTCAGGCATAATTTGAAATATTAGATCCTACAGATAATAATAATAATTTGATTTAATCTATTGAGAAACCTTTTGAACTAGAAATGATAACACTTGCTACACATTTAAAGTATGCATTTTAAGGAAATTTATCCACATTACCTGTCATTGTATCATCAAAATTAATTGATGCGCAAGAACAAAAGTTGTTGGAAACCTTAAGACAATATAAGAAAGCCTTTAGATGGATATTAATTGATATTAAAGAAATCAGCCTTTTAAGTTGTATGCATAAGATTTTATTAGAAGATCATCATAAACCAAGAGCGGATCCTCAAAGGAGATTGAACCCTATAATGAAAGAAATTATAAAAAAAAAGAGTTTTTAAAATGGTTAGATGCTGAAATAATTTATCCTATTTTAGAAACTGCTTGGATGACTCCAATTCATTTATTCCAAAGAAAGGAGGTGTGACTGTTATGGCAAATGAGAATAATGACTTATTACCAACAAGGCAAGCCACTGGATAGTAAATCTTCATAGATTCTAGAAAATTAAATTCAACCACCAGGAATGATCACTTTCGTTTACCTTTTCTGGACCAGATGTTAGATAGACTGGCTGGGCATAGTAATTTTTGCTTTTTAGATGGATATACCGACTATCATCAAATACTTATTGCTTCAGAGGATCAAGAGAAAATAACGTTTACTAGTCCTCATGGAACTTTTGCTTTTCAGTGAATGCACTTTGGATTATGTAACACACCTGCAATAATTCAAATATGTATGTTGTCAATTTTCAGCAATTTAATTGAAAAAGGGGTCGAATTAATTATGGATGATTTTGTTGTGTTTGACACTTCATTTGAAATATGTCTAAATCATTTAGAGAAAGTTCTAGAATGATGCAAAAAAATGAATCTAGTGTTAAACTGGGTAAAATGTCAATTCATGATTGCAGAAGGGATTGTACTTGAGCATAAAATTTCAGAAAATGGCAAGGAAGTATATCCCAAATAAAAACAGTTTATATCTAACCTACCACCACCTACTACTCTAAAAGAAGTTAAGAGTTTCTTAGGACTTGCTGAAATTTACAGGCGATATATTAATAATTTTTTAAAACTATAAAGCCTTTATGCCAACTTCTGGAAAAAAATACAAAATTTTATTTCAATCAAGGGTGCCTTAAAGCCTTTGAAACATCAAAGGAAAAATTGATCACTTCTTCTATAATTGTTTCACCAGATTGAGATTAGAACTAATGTGTGATGCAAGTGATTATACAATTGAAGTTGTTTTAGTGAAAAGTCAGGAAAAGAAATTTAAATTTATATATTGTGCTAGTAAGACTCTTAATGATCCTCAAATTAATTAAGCCACTACTGAAAGAGAGTTATTAGCCATTATTTATGCTTTCGATAAGTCGAGGTCATATCTAACTGGAACTAAATGAGTAGTGCATACTGACCACTCAACTATTAAATATCTGAGGCAAAAGAAGGATGTAAAACCAAGATTAATTAGATGGGTACTTATGATGCAAGAATTTAATTTTTTGGTAGTCAATAGGAAATGAATTGATAATCAAATTGTTGACCATCTATCTAGGCTCGAATAGGATGAAACATTTGATTTGGAAAAGATAAATTGATGAGACATTTCCTGATGAACAACTTTTTGTTGTCAAAGGATGGGAAATATCGTTGTATGCTGATATTGTAAACTACATTGTTAGTTGTATTTTATCAAATAGACTGACAAAACAACAAGAAAAGAAACTTATCCATGATGCAAAATTTTCCTTTTGGGATGACCCATATTTGTACAAATAATGCAAGAATTTAGTTATGAGAAGATGTGTGTCTTATAAAGAAATTCAAGAAATTATCCAAAAATGTCATGATTCTCAATTTGGAGGTCATTTTGGGAATGATAAAACTGTCCACAAATTTTTACAATCTGGATTTTATTATTCTACTATATTTAGAGATGTTAATATATATATATATATATAAACATGTAATTAGTGTTAGAGAGTAGTAATATTTCAAAATGAAATGAAATGTCTTTAAAATTTAATTTGAAAGTTGAAACTTTTGATGCATGCGGATTGGATTTTATGGGACCATTTGTACCTTCATTTGAAAATGTATATATATTGATTGCAGTGGATTATATGTCAAAATGAATTAAAGAAATTGCCATACCTCGATGTGATGCTCGGAGTGTTTCAAAATTTCTAATCAAAATGGGCTACAGAAAGGAATGATAGGAGCAAG